>NC_092334.1:161031000-161333000 GCF_046630445.1 Rutidosis leptorrhynchoides
TATATAGTTTAATATAATATTCAAATTAATTATTACGTGTCGTGACCCGTATACGTCTCAGACTCGATCACAACTCAAAGTATATATATTATTATAGAATCAACCTCAACCCTGTATAGAGAACTCGATCATTACTGCATATAGAGTGTCTATGGTGATTCCAAATAATATATATAGATGCGTCGATATGATATGTCAAAACCTTGTATACGTGTCCCGGTATTTAAAGTGCGTAAAAATAAATAACAGAAATTAAATGACGATAAATAATATGCGTAAAGTAAATAACAGAAATTAAATGATGATAAATAAAATTGCGAGAATGTAAATTGCGATAATTAAATTTTGATAAATAAAATGTAATACGGAATTAACAGTTAGTTAGGAATACTTAGCTAGGATTTTGTTAGCGTGGATTCTTAACAAAATTTCATATTGTTAATTAGTCTGTTTCTAATCAATTTTTATTGTGTCCATTTTTCTTCATTATGCCACTTGTTGGATTCTGATATGTCAAAATCCTAATAGGAAATTGAATTTGAATGAAAATAGTTATTCTTTGGTGAACGGATACGTATATCGGTGGATGTAAGTTAGGATAGTATATGACTGCTGAAACAGATTCGAAGAACGTACAATGTAACTTATTAATGTGAAATTTAAATATTCTTCGGGTATTACCTACCCGTTAAAATATTTTCACCATTAACAGTTTGTACAAGAGAATTTTTAATTACAATCTTTATGAAAACATATATACATATATATTTTCTTCAGATGTATACATGGATTTAATGAGTTAATATGATATTAAACTCATTTGCTTTTCGGTTGGAACTAGAATAAATAATCTCTAAAACTTTAGAGATTACATATTCGCCATGTCGAACGAAGATAAATAAGGTAGAATGATACGTAAAACGAAGATCATACTCAAAGTACAGATGATGATATTGAAGCATGGATTGTTGATGGTACCGGTGCTGTTATTGATGGTACTGTTGGTGCCGGTGATGTTGCTGAAGCTGGTACATTTTGCACCATATTCTCCGAATTGATTATTCAAGCGCGAAGTTCGTTGACTTATTACTCCAGGATAATTGTCGGTCGGAACGAGCGGATGAATAAGATCTAAAATTGTGGATAGAATATAATCGTTGTGGGATATCCGGGCAATGAGGGTTAATATGGTGTTTCGAATAGATTCTCCGGTAAGTGCTTCAGGTTCTTCACTAAGAGATGAATTCAGTTGGTGGAAAGGATTGTCTTCTGTGCGTTTCCCTTAATTAAGTCAACTACGAACCCATCAGATGAATTGATAATGGCTGATTGGTTGATTCATGCCGATGACGCTGTTTTCGTAGCTTAGGTGGACATCTATATCGGAATAGTTGTCGGAATAACTATCGGAATAGCTATCGGAATCTGAGGGACTCGAACTGGTTGCAGGATTCATCTCGTACGATCAGATGAAGGATTTTTGATAAGAAATAGATTATAGGATGTAGATTGGTACCCTGCAATACATAATTTACATATGTATATATAATACTAAAATCCCATAAGTTACGGAGGAATCTACGGAAGTTGTCAGGCAAAGTTACAGTAACAGATACTCTAAGATATGAAGTAGCAGATACGCTAAGATATGAATTTTTGTCTATACACTATTCATGCAGTCAATGCAGTAAAACGTGTCTAAACTAAGAATAATAAGCAAGTGATTCTCTAAGAATGATAAGCAGGTAATTTTCGACACGAAATAATAAGCAAAACTTTTGACATGCAGACACAGTCGAAGTTCAGACTCACTAATGCATCCTAACGACTTATCAGTTAGACACACTAAGGCAGACCTGGTTCGCTAAGACCACCGCTCTGATACCAACTATAGAGACCCGTCCTAATCCATCCGGAAGAAGTCCACATCGATTATAAACGATTCACAACAATTGATTTCATCGCGAGGTAATTGACCTCTATATGATACATTTTACAAACATTGCATTCGTTTTTAAAAGACAAACTTTTATTTCATCGTAAATTGACAGGCATGCATACCATCTCATAATATATATATACTATAAATGACTTGATAATAATCTTGGTGAACTCGACGACTCGAATGCAACGTCTTTTGAAATATGTCATGAATGATTCCAAGTAATATCTCTAAAATGAGCAAATGCACAGCGGAAGATTTCTTTCGTACCTGAGGATAAACATGCTTTAAAGTGTCAACCAAAAGGTTGGTGAGTTCATTAGTTTAACATAAATAATCATTTCCATCATTTTAATAGATCACAAGATTTTCATTTCCAGTTCTCATAAATATACGTCCCACACATGGAGACAAAAATCATTCATTTGGATTGAACACCTGGTAACCGACATTCACAATATACATATAAGAATATCCCCATCATTCCGGGATCCTCCTTCAGACATGATATAAATTTCGAAGTACTAAAGCATCCGGTACTGTGGATGGGGATTGTTGGGCCCGATAGATCTATCTTTAGAGTTCGCGTCAATTAGGGTGTCTGTTCCCTAATTCTTAGATTACCAGACTTAATAAAAAGGGGCATATTCGATTTCGATCATTCAACCATATAATGTAGTTTCGATTACTTGTGTCTATTTCGTAAAACATTTATAAAAGCGCATGCATTCTCAGTCCCAAAAATATATATTGCAAAAGCATTTAAAAAGGGAGTAATGAAACTCACGCATATAAATATTGTAAAACAGTTAATAAAGTATTTGCATGTATTCTCAGCCCAAAAATGTAATGAGTAAAAGGACAAATGAAACTCACACATATAAATATTGTAAAGCATTTAATAAAGCATTTGCATGTATTCTCAGCCCAAAAAGGTAAAGAGTAAAAAGGGCAAATGAAACTCACCATACTGTATTTTGTAGTAAAAATACATATGACGACACTGAACAAGGGTAGGGTTGGTCTCGAATTCACGAACCTATATCATTCATATATTTATATTAAAACATATTCTTGTAATCGAGTAATTCTATTTATTATTATTAATGATGTATTTGTTATATTTAATAATTTATAAGTTTCATTATTTATTTTTATGTTTTCATTTTTATATATAGACATTTTAATATAGTAAAGTTATGTAATTTAAATATATTTGTGTATATGTAATCTTTATTTTTATGATCATAATAATTCTAAGGATATTGATAATACTAATAATAATAATAATAATAATAATAATAATAATAATAATGATAATAATAGTAATGATAGTAAATATGTTACTTTTAATGATACTATTAGTTTTAACAAAAACGACAGGTTTGCAAATAATGTTACTTTTAATAATAATGGTATTACAGATAATACTTATGCTAATAATAATAATAATTATAATAATATTACTACTAATGATATAAGTGATAGTAATTATACTAATAATAATAATGATATTGTTAATAATGATATTTATGTTAATACTAATAATAATATTAATACTGTTAATTATAAAAATGATACTAATACTATTATTAGAGAAAATAATAATAATTTATATCTTTTTCCTGATAATATTAATGACATTAATAGTAATAATCATAGTAATATTAGTAATACCTATATTAATAACAATGATAAGTCTAAGGTTTCCATAGTAATACTTTTAATGATATCGATAAGGGTAACAATAATACTAGTAACAATTTTAATGATGATATATTAATAATAACAATAATCTTAATAATAATAATAATAATAATAATAATAATACTAATAATAATAATAATAATAATACTAATACTTATAACAATAACAATAATCACTTATGATAACAATAATAATAATAACAATACAATATCAATAATGATAATAACAATAATAATGAAAAATGTATACCCTTTCAAAAGTCTTTCTAAAAAGAATTGCCCAAGATGGGGTTTGAACCCAAGACCTCTCGCTACCCGACACCATCCCTTAACCATCCCTCCATGTATGTTTTTCTGTGTTAAACCTCTTCCAATATTCTTATAACTCGTATCCCTTAATTTCCCTATTTCATCTTCTCCTTCTACCAATTTCAATCCACCAGAATCATACCAAGTTTCCAATAACTTTCATTTTTTTTTTTTGGACTTGAAAGATATATACCGAAACATTTAGATAATGAATTAAATTAGTTAAAACAAAAAATAAAAGAAATAAAAAAAAAGGCTGTTGCACAGCAGCGACGTCAAAAAAAAAATTGATGTTCGATTTTGAATTCGTTTTAGACCCAAGTTATAACACAAAATATTTAGTAATTCAATACTAGAAACTATATGAACTATCAGCTTAACTTAATTCATAATAGAAAGTTCGAATTTGATCCAAGAAACAAGTTTGACTTTTTAAAACCGAAATTTTGACTTCGAAATTCAATCTCGTTTTGAAGAATCGAAACTTAGGATTTTGAAGAAATATTAAGTAAGGGATTCCTAACACAATTACATTAATGGATTTTGAAGTGTGATTCAAATTCGGGTTTTGGTTATAAAGGTGAACGCGTACAGTGTTTGTGCTTACTCTCTGTTTAATTCAATCAGATAGAAGCTATTAAAAGGTTTGTGTAATTGATAATGAAAATGGAATTTCGTACCCTTTATTTAACAACTGAGATTGATCATTTTATGCTGTAAATGTCGACAAGAATATTGTACAGAGAAGAAACAAGCACAACAAACAAACAAAAATAAAGAAGAAAGGGATAGATAACAAACTCAGTTATCTGTCTATATGATTATTGATGTCACTGTAACTAGAGGAGACGGACAAAATTCAAGTAAAGTTAAATAGGGATTTAAAACTGATTCCTAAATTTGTTGTTATATAAATTTTTATTTATAAATATCCTAATAATAATAATCCTATTAATACTAATAAATTATAATAATACTGATAAAAAAATGATAATATGATAAGAATGAAAATTTTAACAAAAATAATAAGTTTTAAAAAAAAAATGAACATCTTTAATGATAAAAGTTGTAACAATTATAAAAGTAATAATATAATAATTTACATGTATAAATTTTATATCAATTTATAACTTAGTATTATTAATAATACTGATATTATTATTTATAATAATATTAACACAATAACTCTATTTTAATCTGTATATATATATATATATGCTTAATATGTTGACATTAATTATATAATATTTAATGCTTATATATTGCAATTAATAACACAACTAATATTGATATTAGTTTTAATATTAACATTAATGAAAGTAATTATAATAACAACTTATATTATAACCCTTAATCATATCACAATGTATCTGATAACTCAATCATTTAATATTATCTTTTAATTTCCGTCAATAAATATATTAAACATACATTGAAACACACACGTTCATGTAAAGTATTATTCATCAATTACTTTGTTATCTTTTTAACTAACAGTATTTATATATATACATATCAATATGCACATAAGGTTCGTGAATCATTGAGCATGGTCCAAGGGTAATTGTTTACGTGAATATAGTTTTCAAAGTTTTCGAGGCTCAACATTATAGACTTTGCTTATCGTGTCGGAAACATATAAAGATTAAGTTTAAATTTGGTCGGAAATTCCCGGGTCATCACAGTACCTACCCGTTAAAGAAATTTTGTCCCGAAATTTGAGTGTGGTCGTCATGGCTAACAATAAGAATATTTTTCGTATTAATTTTTGTTTAATAGTGGGGTCATACGACCCCAATTCACATGCTTTAACCTCGCCACTACTTTTATCTGATTTAAAGCACAAAATTTGAATATGTTAAAGCCGATTTCAGATAAAAGGTTTTCCAAGGATTGTTTGATAAAGATTTGTCATATTGCTCGAACCAATATGCGAAATCAGTCGTATATATCCTCAAATTAGGTATGCAGTTTATAAAATTTGTGATACATTATACCGATTTTTGTTCTTAAGATAGTTCACATCTTGGCTTTAACACTAATTTTTATTAAATACTTATCTTCTATATTCTACTATGTGTTTAATGTTCAATACTTATCCATGTTTGTTAGTTGATTGATAAAGCAGGAAGCATAAATAATGGAGTTTGACTGTATATATGCTTTGTTAAACAGTCATCTGACAATTTTATTATGTTCAAGCAAAAGGGTGTCATTTGAAACCTGTCATTGGCACATAAACTTATAGGTAATTGGTTATTTTCAACTTGCTGAGCATAAATTTTTTTCATGTTTTTATTTAATCCTACTATATTCGATTTGTAATCTTCTAATACTTATACAAAAGTAAAAGACATATATTCGATTTGTAATCTTCTAATACTTAACAATGTGCCATACATTATTTTTGTGTACAACTTCAAATTCTACAATATCTATTATGTCCGTAGAATTTTATTTCCCATTTACTACCTATTCATATTCTATGCTGTGGATTGAGGATCAGGTGTGCCTTGTGGGCGCATCATGCAAGCACATTACTAGTGCAGAGACCCGTGAAATCACGGGATTTTAAAGAAAAAATGATTGAATGTTAATGTTATATTTTTAAGCTAATGAGGATCACTATCACAAAAGGTTGGAAGGACCGTAAACAAATTAACCTTATAAACAGCAAGTCAGCAACAATGATTGAAGGTCAGCTTCCTGACCCAACTGACTCTGATCTGCACTAAGTTAGTCATTATGACCCATTATCGAACTTCTTAATAAACCTTACCATGAACAACTAAATAAAATACTAAATGGGCCAATACCACAAGAGATGTTCAGGTACATAAACCATGCTAGCCATCATTATGTATATACTATATTAGAACACATAAACCAAATCATCTTCACCTTGATTTTGCCTCGTTTAAACTACAACATAAACCATGCTTCTTACCTACAACATAAACACATATACACCAAACTGTAAAAAACTGCTATAGATTCAATGGAGCAAAGTTCAATTAAACCCGCAATTTTTAATGGCAGTTCCAACCATTCAACTTATCAGGGCCAAGTATCTACACACCCATATAACCAGTGTTGTAAAAAACCCGATTACTCGCCGATTAATCATTTTTAAGAGCAATCCGTTCCGATTTTCTAAAATCTGTTTAATTAATCGGTCAACGTCAATTGATGGGTCAAAATCGAATTTGGTAACCAAAGTTGGTCAAAGTCAAAATTGATCAGCGTTTTAACATGTATTTAAACTAGAAATTTATAGTTTTTAAACAAAATGAACAAATTTAGACAATTATGTTAAAGTTTATGTTTATGATTTTGATGTAGGTACGGATGGTAGGAACGGCCCAATTATTATTGTCATATGTTTGGACGGTGCGGGCCTTGGATTAAAGAAACAACCCATGTTACTGGGCCGTGGAAATAATTTGACATGGGATGTGGGATAGCATGTGACCGTGAAGGATAAGCAACAAACTTCCAATTAGAATTGGAGTCTATAATGTTAAGTTTAAAATTCTACGGAGTATTAGTTTTCTTATCTATTTTGATAGTTATCCTATTTTATATTTATCCCTAGTATGTTGGTTGTTGTGGTATTAAAAGGCCACGAATTATTTTAGTTTTAGTCAGTTGATTAATATCTGGTGAAATAAAAGAATAGACGTGAAGTCTTTTTTTTCGTGAGTAAACAAGCCGAGGGCTTTTACTTATCTATCTCGTTTTATATTTTCTATTTGGCCACGATCTTTCTTCATTATTTGGTATCAGAGCCAGGTTGGATACCACATAGTGTAGAGAATGGATCGATGGCTAAACAGACAAAATAATATAAATAGTATTGGATATTACTCACCAATACAAGAAGCAAAATATAATTGGATATCACACACCAAAAATATAATTGCTAAACCAAACACATAAAAGCCAATGGCTTGTTTATTTTTCTCACGTAAGATAATATCATCAACTGACTAAAACTAAAATAATTCGTGGCCTTTTAATACCACAACCACCAACATACTAGGGATAAATATAAAATAGGATAACTATCAAAATAGATAAGGAAACTAATACTCCGTAGAATTTTAAACTTAACATTATAGACTCCAATTCTAATTGGAAGTTTGTTGCTTATCCTTCACGGTCACATGCTATCCCACATCCCATGTCAAATTATTTCCACGGCCCAGTAACATGGGTTGTTTCTTTAATCCAAGGCCCGCACCGTCCCAAACATTTGACAATAATAATTGGGCCGTTCCTACCATCCGTACCTACATCAGATTTTCTTCTATATTTACACATATAATTTTTGAAATTTAATATTAAAATGTATAAAGTACAATCCGATTAATCCACGAATTACCAATTAATCCTTCTAAAGTCCTGACCGATTAATCTCCGAATAGCGAATTTTTGCAACCTTGCATATAACTATAACAGAGGAGGAGTTTAATACTGTAGACACATACTTGTTCATCACATTTATTAAAATAGGCCTTATGTTTCTTATGAACATTACATCAAAAAATTAGTGTACGCATAAGATACCAAAAAAAATATCTTGTTCTGTAGACTGAACTTTCATGTATCTTTAATATCCTTCATATACAAAGCCGAAACAACTAAAATAATATAATTAGGACAAAGAAAAAATTGAAAAAAATACATGTAATTATACGAATTTTATACTCACCTTGAATATCCATAAATCAATTCAGTAAGGGTTTTAAAAAGTTATATTATATGGAACCTGTGAACATCAACCCTAATTTCTGTAATTAAATCACCAAAACAAAGATAGGGTTTTAGTGAAAAGGAATAACAAATGAAATATGGAAAGAAGATTAGTCAAAAGGAATAATACAGAACAAAGAGCAAGATAGATAATTGAGTTGTGTTGATTTGGTTCTAGGCTGCGTATACAAAGAACATCATTTAGAATTTAAACAAATATTTAACTACACAAATGAAAACCTAATGACAAATGAAAAAAAAAAAAAAAACTTTTTAAATCTACAAAAAAACTTTACAAATTTTAACTCAATAACCATATAACCTTTGATATAAAACCCACAGTTTCCAACTCGGCCGAGTTCTCGGCGGGAAATCGGCAAAAGGGAGAAAACGAGAAAACGGCCACAAACTCGCTAAAAACTCGGTCAACGCCGGTCAAACGCGCAGATCTGAACTTTTATTCTTGTTTTCTATTGTTTCTCGCCTTTTTTATCTTCTTGGTGGCTGGGAAATGTAATTTGGTGCTCGGAATTTGGAGTTAATGGCCGAATTTAAGTGAAGGAAGAAAGAGAAGAAATGTAGAGTACTTGGACTAAATAAAGAGGTTGCAGAAAGATGTAAAAGAAAGGTTTTGAAAAAGAGAAATAGAGTTACCCCTTAATTTCTACAGTATATTTGTATGCATTTTGAATTACTATATGTACTAACGAGTAACGAGTATCTCTCCTCTAATGATTTGGACTGAAGTAAATAAATGGGCTTTTTTTATATAGAAAAGTAAATAAATGGACTTGGACCAAAGTTAATAAATGGACTTGGATGGGCTGTAACTTAATATATAATTATTATACACTAAAATAATATTTTGTCAACATATTCATATATTATTTATATTTATATTAAAAAACTAGAAAGTCAACGAAAGTCAATATCCGAGTTCTCCCCCGAGTTCTCCCCGAGTAGCCGAGAACTCCTCAAAAACCTCCGGCCGAGTTCTCCCCGAGTCGCGAGTTTTACAACCTTGAGAGTGGTCTAACTAGTCCCTTGCTTTTTCCAAATTCGCGTTTCAATGGTCTCATAACGTAATTAATCACTTTTTAAATTTATTTTACCAAACACTATAAACTAATTAATTGCATCTTCAAAACGCAATAATCAAAAAATCACTTTCATATCGCATTCCCAGACACCTTCTAAATTATTTATAAATTAATTAATTGAACTCAGTATTATTTTTTTGTTTAATATATTAAAATTAATTAATTAAAATGAATTAGTGAAATGATGTCATGAAGTGGTTTTAGTTTTTGGACAGCTGTCCTTTTCATTTTTTTAAGATAAAGTTCTAATTATAAAGTGATGTTATAAAGTTGGCATTTTAAAAGGGAGGTGATACTCACACACCGAAAATATGCATTATTAAGTTGTACAGTACAACTTATTAATGCACAGTTTGTGATGGAAGGAGTGTTTTGAATGATGAAAATATCAATTCCCTTAGTTTTAGTTTCATTGTAACATATGCTAATTATGTTACTATCTACAGTAATTAAAGACCAACGCATTCTATGTTGATAAATATTAATATCTATCTATCTATCTATCTATACACTCTTATAAATCAAGGGAGTGAGTCTTAGGTGTCGGCTCCTCCTTCATCGCTGACATGTGTACAGTTTTTATTGGATCATTGTTTCATAGCTTGGTGACATGGCTGCCCGTTTGGCGCTTTAATTCAAACTCACTATTTTCTGGAGTTACAATCGTCTGGCGCTTTTTTGAATTCAAACTCACTATTTTCGGCAGTTACAATCGCATAATTAGGATCTCACATCTCACTATTTTTGACAGGGTTTTGAAACAAACCGCTCAACCTTCAATTGGAAATTAGGGTTGAAGATGGTGTTCGTCATCAAACGCGTTGTTCAATGTTTCAAACGCCATTTCCAGATCAATCGCATCAAATCCATTAACCCTAAAAGTTTCAAACGCCATTTCCAGATCAATCGCATCAATTAGGGTTCCAAAAATCACATCAATTAATCAGCAGATTCTTAATCCAATACGATACAAAATGGTACAATCTGTTTATCTCATCATCTATAACAACCCTCATATTTCCATACCTGAATTGACTAATTTGACTATAGGGTTGTTATCCATACGTAATATATAATTAAATTCGATGTTGATCAAATATTTATTTTTAGTTGACACGTTCTGTTAACTAAAGTTTACACTAATTATATAAAATAACTTTAGTTAATATTAATGCGTATTATATTTAAAACTATATGTAACATAATTATTAATTAAATGATAAGTTATTTTAATCATTATATATATTTTTAGCTTATAAAAAAAAATAAAAATAAAAAGAAATAAGATTTTTTTTAATAAATTAAATAATGAGCCCATGAATTTTGACTAAATATTTTCAAAAACAAAAACTTATTAAAAACATTTTTAACATGTTTTTATTATTTTGTCAAAATTGGCACCTTTATTTAATTATTTTTTTTCTTTTCACCAACCATTTTTTACCTATAAATACATGGCTCCTCATTCATTTTTTCTTGCCAAACACAAAAACTTAAGTTATTCTCTCAAAATCTTGAAGAAAATTGAGGTACTTTATATTTTTATTAATTTTTTTCAATATTGTCATTTATATTTATATTTATTGTATATTCTTTGTAAAATTCGAAATTAATTATGTTTATATGTTATAATTAGTATTATAAGTGTTATGATGCATAAAAATAATTTTGATAATTTATGGAATATTATTTATAATTAAATACGAATTATGTAGTGTTTAAACGTAAAAATAATGTAAAATTCGTAATAAATACTTTTAACCAAAAATAAAATATATATAATTTTTTTCTGAGTTTTTAAAACTTATATAGATCTGAAAAAAATTATAAAAATAATTACTTGGGTCGAATTGGTATTTATTATATAATTAAACTCTATTATTATGTAATTCGAAGGTAAATTAAGAATAAATATAAAATAATAAAAAATATTTTTCTACAGGTTATTAGACTGATAGAAACTTACAAAAATTATAAAAATAATTATTTGGGTTTATTTAATAATTATGTAGAATTAAAATTGTTTTGTGAATACATTAAGGGTAAAAACAAAAATAAATACAAAAATATAATAAAAACGTTTTCTTAAATTTTTCTACTAATCTATATGATTAACTACGACTATAAAAATTATGTATGTAATTTTTAGATATTTAATTTATTATTTAGACATTTTTGAATAATGTTCGATTAATAAAACACTATTATTTTTGAAGTAATTTAGGTATTTATTTAAAGGTAATTATATTTAATATATATAAGACATACTAAGGTATAATAACTAAATATTAAATAAAACTTAGGTTATATTATCACATATATAATTATTAAGTACATTAATAATTCGTTGTGTGTATACACCTAAAGTGAAGGTTAATCAAATATAATGTATAATTCATGTGAACTTCATCGCTACTCACGGTCGTAAGTGAATGATGTCTAGGTTGCCATTTATGGGTAAGCTTGTGGATCTCGAATGCCATGACTTAGATTCTGGTCAAGAATCCTGGGCCCCCGGTTACATCTGGTCATTCCTGACTTATTTGATAGCAACGAAGTTTGAGTAAAGTTATACAACGTCTTGCTAAAGATTAACCCGAACTTTCTAAAATTGGAAAATTACTATAAGTGGAAACTTTCCATAAATAGTAACCTTCCGAAAATGGAAATTCTTTAGTGAACCATTACTATCAATATAGTACTATATACTATTGTCTGTTAGGCAATGTCTGATCATACGTTCTATCTCTAGGTTGAGATCTCGGTCACGTCCTTCCGTTCAATTCTTTCGTGTGCTACTAAGGTGAACTTCATAGCCCCACTTTTTACTGTTTCATAACTGTTTTATAACTTTTGGGGTGAGACACATGCTTGCTTTATAACTGTTTTACGCTTAGACACAAGTACTAAATTGTTAACTATGCTGTCATGCTTTGATTCATGCTAAATCCCTACCGTAATATCGTCAATTGCTACGTTTAAATGCAAACTTAATTATTGTAAGTAGGCCTATTGAGAGTAACGTCTCTAACCATTCGACCGTTGGTCTTTGGTTACATAATAATGATTCCAAGACACTGACAGTACAAGGTGTCATAGGGTAAACTTGTTTAGTAGCGATATTATAAAATGCAGCAACACTTTTAGATTGATATTTCTATATCAATCAACTTTAAACTAAATTGTGTGGTCTAAAACTTTGGATATTATTTATAAACCTATGAATTTCACTCAATCTTTTTGGTGGACACTTTAAGCGTGTTTTGTCTTAGGTGATGATTGAGCTAGCTGCTACTTGCTACTAGATGATTGATGTATGCTTTGTTGCTTGCATGGAGTCCATCATTCATATTTATCATTTTATTTAAGACATTTTCCATTTACTGTACTCTTATGATGTAAAACTTTGAATAATGCTTCCGCTGTTTATTTAATAAATAAAACGTCTCATTTAGAGTCATTCTCGCTTATACAACTGTGTTATGATATGATTGGTCACAATTACCCCTGGTCTATTTTGGGGGTGTGACAGATTGGTATCAGAGCAGGTTGTTGTAGAGAACCAGGATTGCATCTTATGTGTGCCTTATACAATTAGGTACCTTAGCAATGTAGGACTACAACTTCCTTTGACTATAGTGCCTTTAATTGTTGCCTTTAACTGTTAAATGCTACACTATACTTTAGAAACTTTACTTATCTTAGAATGCCGAGCCAATCTAAGAACTCTGCTCATTCTCCTAAGTACTATTCAATTCCGCCACCACATTTAAATGCGACACCGTTCTCGACATTCCTATGTTATTTATCATGGTTTTGTGTATTACATATGTATTACATGAAATATTATCCATGAATTTTTGAAACTCCTATATTTGTTACTATTCATACTCAAACGTATATAACTCCCTGTTATATCACGTACCTATATGCTTTATGCCTTTATGCATCAGTTTGCGAACCGAAAATGTCATTGAGTTATCGAGAATCTCAAAGACATTATAATGTCATCACTACTCATATTCATTACTTTTATACCTTTTATTTCTCGTTATTGAATTTTCTTGACGGATGGCGTCTACGAAACTCTAGAATGGAAGGGTTTGGATTACCGATTTAAAGGATCCTATAGCTCAAGCCCCTAGACCTGAATAGGCCATTACGAATTGAAAGTCTTTAATCGAAAGATTATCAGATTACATACTTATCATTTTATGATCTCGACACGTCATACTGCTATTAATGGATTATAGACACATCATATCTTATTATATCTTATCATATCTATCTTAATAAACTTTGTCTAACACTTTTCCTAAATTTCCTCCGTAAATTACGGAAAACTTTTTGCTATATATACGTATATCAAGAAGATAAATATATCATTCAATATTCAACACTCATCTCATAACAAAAACCCTTATTCCGATCAGATAATATGGATTTCTCACATGATTCCTCGAACTCCTCGAGCTCCAATGGCAGTGTAACCGGAATGAACCAACCAATTAGTCATCATCTATTTTGGATGAATTGGGGATGGGTTCGTAGTAAACTTAATCAATGGAGACAAGAAGAAGGTGATCCCTTCCACAACCGAATTCACCTCTTGGTGAAGAACCTGAAGCACTTACCGGCGAACCCGTTCGGAACACTATTTTCACCCTCATTTCCAGGGTATCCAGTCACGAATATATAATATCTAAAATTCTAGATCTTATTCATCCACTTGTCCGAACCGCCAATCACCTCGGAATAATAGAAGAAGTCAATGAGCTTTGCGCTCGAGTGGTGGCTCTGGAGAATATGGTGTGAAACCTACGAGCACCAGCAGCATAACCAGCATCACCACCAGTACCAACAGCATCACCACCAACAACATCAGCTTCACCAATAACAAACACCATAATCTGTACCTCGGATATCAACATCATACGCCCCATAGATACCAAGGAATATTAGTAATAATGAGTTAAGATGTATTGACTCGTTCTTCCTGAAAATTATATATGTATACTTATATATATATATATATATATATATATATATATATATATATATATATATATATATATATATATATATATGGTTTGGAACAATAATAAATCTTTTCGTATTAAGCTATTATGTGTGAATCTTAAATAGTATGTACTACTTGGTTAATTCATATCACTAATATGATATGATATACATTCCTCGTTAATCACTGCTTCATCACAATAAACTCCATTTCATAATAAACTAAGTGTATTATTCAAATACATGTTTGGTTTTACACTTTCATTTTCGATGTACTCAAAACTCTTTAGAAAACATCATTCGTGCCTTGTGAATTTCACAAGAATTCCACGAGCATCAACATCATATACCGAGGTATATCAATAACAATGAACGATGGAGTATTGATTCATAACTTCATTAAAGAAAGATTCTGCGATGATTATGTAATCTCTCAAGTTTTGAAGATTATTTATTGCTTCAACCGCAAATCAAATGATTTTAATAGTATATTAACTCATTAAATCTATATTATACGTGAAGAATACATATATGAACGTATATCTTCATAAAGATTGTAATTAAAAATCCTTTTGTACAAACTGTTAATTGTGAAAATATTTTAACGGGTAGGTAAAACCCGAGAAATATTTATATCTCACATCAATATCTTACATTGTACATTCTTTAAATTCTGATTCAATAATTAGTAACTATACTACTTACATCCACATATGTATCCATTCACTAAAGAACAACCATTTTCACACAAATTTAATTACCTATTCTGATTTGGACATATCGGAATCCAAGTAAAGCTTTAGCAAGTGTAATCTTCCTAAAGATCACTACATTCATGAATTATATTCGTTTGTATTCTATGATGAATTATCACATCAAACCACCGAAATTATCGTTCATTACTTTTGAAATCAACAACGCCTATTCATCAACCATTAGATCCGTTGACGATTACAATCAGCGTTTAATCATCTAAAAATGAAATTTCTTGAAACCATCTCGGATTGATAACCGATGAATCAAATATGGCTGCATTAAATGCAGAGGAAACAGCAAAATTGTAGATGGTCTCAATGGCCAAAAGTTTGATAATAAAGAATGGTACGTTGAAAAAGCTTAAAAGAAAATTTGGAACTGAAAAACGGATTGAGCTAACCATGGAGGAGACCAAGGACAAATACAAGGACCAAACCCTATATTCAAAGAATCCAAGTAATTCTGGATCCGATGAAATCTTTAGAGAATATCTTGCTCCGAAGTTATGTTAAAAGCTTGCGGAAAATTTTTCTTCATCAACCTTCGAACTTAGAAATTCCAAAATGTCGTTATAAATATCCTCTATATTTCTGAAGATATTTTCATAACGATTCTTGTCCACAATTAAGTATCTCTTTGCGATATCTTTATAAAGGAAACTATTTTAGTTTCTATATTCAGTAAAATTCAAGTTTAAATTATAAATGTTTTGAAGAAATGTTGGAAATTGAAGCATGAGTTAGTATAATATAATGACGTCAGGCCAGCGTGATTATATTACAGTAAGTCATGCTAAATTTTTAATGGAAGATGATGATTCATAGACTTTATAATCATTATTTGCCATGTTACACGACTCTTACATTCTACTTAATCTCTGAACATATCAAGAACATATATTCTTGATAGTTCTATCCTCAGTAATTCTGGTAATTTACCAAATCAAATCGTGATATTACGCTTAGAACATTAGGTTCATTTGAAACTTCATACCTACAAATTCTGGACCATTACTCGCTTAACTTAGAGTCGAGAGCAGAATAAAAAGGTAAAGAGCTCTGACATATAAGGGAAAATACAAAGCCCGATAACAACACGGAAATTACAAATCGTGTATATCAATGCGTATAGCAACATAAAGACACGGGAGAATTAAAAACACTATAACCCCAAGAGCATAGTAGAAGTAAACAGATTCCTCTGGTGGTAAAAGAAAAAGAAGCATGACTGCATATATGGTCAATATAATAACAAATATCAATACGGGATTGAGCATATTAACAAATCTTTTGGAAGTATGAATCTAGGAAGAAAGTATAGAAGTGGTGAAGATAATGAAACGGAAGAAGCTAATTTACAGCAAAATTTCCAAACACAGCAATCGAGGCAATTCACTGCATTTAATCAAAGAAATCCCAAAATTCCGTAAATACCGAATAATCAAATCTTATAGATTACGAAGATTTCCTTTAATCCCTTGAATTCCGAAAATCAATCGTGACTACGTCAAAAGTTAAGGCGAACATTTAATTTACTCATTCACTCTTTTACGATAGCTTCATTTATACTCTTTCTATAATCGAATCGTTCTATCCATATTATTCAATAGTGATAAAACTTTATTCTTCAACTTATATTCATCATTACAATATTCTTGTTGTAAACAATGATGATCTCTATCAAACTTCATGACTATAATTTTCATGAACTACTCTCTGTTTTGTCTACCCTAACATTGTGGCATAAACGCTCAAGGTTTAAATGAGCTCGATATTATTCATAACACATTTTATATATCCAATTTACTGAAATGACTTGTATAACATCATCATTTTGAATGATCTCCGCATTAATAATAAAATGCACTTCGTAGAAGAACTTGTAGAAATTATGGTATGTATGATTTTAATTCTTGAAACAGAACAATATTCTATCCGTTGGAATTCACGCAAGGCCCCGAGCATACCTGGGAACGTGAAAACCAAATAAAGCGTAAATATCCTCGTCTATGTACGAACAACACCGATTAATGGCAACAACTAAATTTCGGGAAGAAATTTCTTTTAACGGGTAGGTACTATAACAACCCTCATATTTCCATACCCGAATTGACTAATTTGACTATAGGGTTGTTATCCATACGTAATATATAATTAAATTCGACGTTGATCAAATATTTATTTTTAGTTGACACGTTCTGTTAACTAAAGTTTACACTAATTATATAAAATAACTTTAGTTAATATTAATGCGTATTATATTTAAAACTATATGTAACATAATTATTAATTAAATGATAAGTTATTTTAATCATTATATATATTTTTAGCTTATAAAAAAATAAAAATAAAAAGAAATAAGATTTTTTTTAATAAATTAAATAATGAGCCCATGAATTTTGACTAAATATTTTCAAAAACAAAAACTTATTAAAAACATTTTTAACATGTTTTTATTATTTTGTCAAAATTGGCACCTTTATTTTATTATTTTTTTTTTCTTTTCACCAACCATTTTTTACCTATAAATACATGGCTCCTTATTCATTTTTTCTTGCCAAACACAAAAACTTAAGTTATTCTCTCAAAACCTTGAAGAAAATTTGAGGTACTTTCTATTTTTATTAATTTTTTTCAATATTGTCATTTATATTTATATTTATTGTATATTCTTTGTAAAATTCAAAATTAATTATGTTTATATGTTATAATTAGTATTATAAGTGTTATGATGCATAAAAATAATTTTGATAATTTATGGAATATTATTTATAATTAAATACGAATTATGTAGTGTTTAAACGTAAAAACAATGTAAAATTCGTAATAAATACTTTTAACCAAAAATAAAATATATATAATTTTTTTCTGAGTTTTTAAAACTTATATAGATCTGAAAAAAATTATAAAAATAATTACTTGGGTCGAATTGGTGTTTATTATATAATTAAACTCTATTATTATGTAATTCGAAGGTAAATTAAGAATAAATATAAAATAATAAAAAATATTTTTTTAAATATTTTTCTACAGGTTATTAGACTGACAGAAAATTACAAAAATTATAAAAATAATTATTTGGGTTTATTTAATAATTATGTAGAATTAAAATTGTTTTGTGAATACATTAAGGGTAAAAACAAAAATAAATACAAAAATATAATAAAAACATTTTCTTAAATTTTTCTACTAATCTATATGATTAACTAAGACTATAAAAATTATGTATGTAATTTTTAGATATTTAATTTATTATTTAGACATTTTTTAATAATGTTCGATTAATAAAACACTATTATTTTTGAAGTAATTTAGGTATTTATTTAAAAGTAATTATATTTAATATATATAAGACATACTAAGGTATAATAACTAAATATTAAATAAAACTTAGGTTATATTATCACATATATAATTATTAAGTACATTAATAATTCGTTGTGTGTATACACCTAAAGTGAAGGTTAATCAAAGATAATGTATAATTCATGTGAACTTCATCACTACTCACGGTCGTAAGTGAATGATGTCTAGGTTGCCATTTATGGGTAAGCTTGTGGATCTCGAATGCCATGACTTAGATTCTGGTCAAGAATCCTGGGCCCTCGGTTACATCTGGTCATTCTTGACTTATTTGATAGCAACGAAGTTTGAGTAAAGTTATACAACGTCTTGCTAAAGATTAACCCGAACTTTCTAAAATTTGAAAATTACTATAAGTGGAAACTTTCCATAAATAGTAACCTTCCGAAAATGGAAATTCTTTAGTGAACCATTACTATCAATATAGTACTATATACTATTGTCTGTTAGGCAATGTCTGATCATACGTTCTATCTCTAGGTTGAGATCTCGGTCACGTCCTTCCGTTCAATTCTTTTGTGTGCTACTAAGGTAAACTTCATAGCCCTACTTTTTACTGTTTCATAACTGTTTTATAACTTTTGGGGTGAGACACATGCTTGCTTTATAACTGTTTTACGCTTAGACACAAGTACTAAATTGTTAACTATGCTGTCATGCTTTGATTCATGCTAAATCCCTACCGTAATATCGTCAATTGCTACGTTTAAATGCAAACTTAATTATTGTGAGTAGGCCTATTGAGAGTAACGTCTCTAACCATTCGACCGTTGGTCTTTGGTTACATAATAATGATTCCAAGACACTGACAGTACAAGGTGTCATAGGGTAAACTTGTTTAATAGCGATATTACAAAATGCAGCAACACTTTTAGATTGATATTTCTATATCAATCAACTTTAAACTAAATCTTGTGGTCTAAAACTTTGGATATTATTTATAAACCTATGAATTTCACTCAATCTTTTTGGTTGACACTTTAAGCGTGTTTTGTCTCAGGTGATGATTGAGCTAGCTGCTACTTGCTACTAGATGATTGATGTATGCTTTGCTGCTTGCATGGAGTCCATCATTCATATTTATCATTTTGTTTAAGACATTTTCCATTTACTGTACTCTTATGATGTAAAACTTTGAATAATGCTTCCGCTGTTTATTTAATAAATAAAACGTCTCATTTAGAGTCGTTCTCGCTTATACAACTATGTTATGATATGATTGGTCACAATTACCCCTGGTCTATTTTGGGGGTGTGACATCATCATCATCATCATCCAATCCGTCAGTATCATCATCATCTTCATCCAGTTTATTGTTGAATAATCCATTATTTTGGAATGGATCCTACGATTCTCGATTAACATCCGTCAGAATCATCATCATCTTCATCATATCCTCAATCATTTAAGAGATGGAATCAAAAACAATTCCGCATAAACAATGTAACAGACTGAAACTGGGGTTAGAAGTAAGATTACTTAATTGCCCTTAGGTTTATAGTTGTGTTTATATATGCTTTTATTTTAATAATATGTGTATTGTTAATTGAATATGTGGTTAAGACCAGTTTGTGACAAGGGTCACAGAACATGTCCGTGTGTTTAATTTGGACTCCGTTAGGGCCTCCTAACGAGGTACGAAAGATATTAGATAACTAGTAAATACCCGTGTGTTATGGGGTATGGGTTTATAACCCATATAAGTGTGTAAATATCTGCTTCTTATCTTCATTTCTTGAATCTTCTAAAAACTAGTACGTACCTAAACTTTATCTCATCTCAAACCCTAATTGATCCAAGCTAGAAATTGAAGCAGGGGGCTTTAGGAACTGAATTATATCATCTTTGTGATCATTTATCCAGGTTTGATTGATTGAAGCTTTAATTCTTATGAAATGGGTTTTGGGTGCAAATGGGTTTTTGATGAATTTTGAGCTTGAATCTTCAAGTTTTGTGTATGTTATGTTTAATTGATGTTAGATATAGCTTCTATAAGGTTTATATGATGTTTTTCATGTGGTTTTGGTGTTGGAACTTGCAAAAATCGAGTTTTTGGGCCAAAAACGCGAAAATCAGCGTGCATGAGCTGTTCTTCAGCACCCACACTTTTGACAGGTCACTCGTATGAGTGACCACACTTTTGAGGGTCAACCACACGTGTGAGGACTCAGTCGCACGAGTGAGGCCTCAGTCACACGTGTGAGCACATGGTCAGATTTGTGGAAACTTCTTTTGATCATAACTTTCAAACCGTAGCTCCGTTTTTGATGAATCAAGTATCGTTGGAATCGTAATGAAAAATTCTTTCCAATGGTAAAATATTTAGAAGCTATATCAAAATGTATTTGGGTCAGAAATAGAGGTATTAGCGTGTGTGGCTAGTGTGCATGCGTTAATTTGTTATTATGGGTTGAATTATTAATATAGGCTTATGAATGAATGAATATATGATGAATATAGGTTGTAAAATGTAATTATATGTTGCTATTGATGTTCTTTGTCACTTGCACAAGTGAGCCTTCACTCGCACGAGTGAGCTTTCACTCGTACGGTTGAGGCGGTCAACCGCATGGTGAACCGCACGAGTGAGTGACTACTTGAACTGTTATATTTGCTTGTTGGATCGTACGGTTGAGATATGACTCATACGGGTTATATGTCACTCGTGTGGTCAACCGTACGGATCTACTGTTGTCTAATTAGATATTTGGCCAAGGACCAAACGTACGAGTGAGGTGTCAACCGCACAGTTGAGGTTTCTCAGACGTGCAGATGAGCGTAACTTGTACAGTTGACAGGTCAGATTGACTAAGTGTTCAAGTGCTTGTTTATTGATGCTATTGTCTTGATGTTTGGATGATATCAAGACATGATTACTGACTTGATTATGTCTATTCTCAGGTGAAAAAGAGAAAGAGAAGACTCAGAAAGATTAGACCTCTGAGAATCTTCAATTGCTGGTAATTGGTGAGTGGGTCTATCTTCGAATAGAGTTTAAGTAGCAAATCATGCTACTGTGGATTACTCTGATTACCTTGTGTTGTGTAGTGATTGTCATGCTAGTTAGATAGTTGCATGCTATGTGATCTATATATATTGTATATGTGCACTGTGTTTGACACCAGCCATGCCTAGGGTGGTTGGGGGCTTTCAACCATGCCTAGGGCGGTTGAAGTTCGTGTGAGGTCAACCATTCCAAGGGAGGTTGAGTCCAAGTCCTACAGTCTGTTAGTATAGCATAGAAGAACGCATGTGTTGCGTTTGGATAGTTATGCAGAGACTTGGTAGGAAGGACTATCGTTAGACTCTAGTTCGATCGGCTAGGAGTCGTATGCCCGTACAAGCCGCCGAGCCTCATATTGTCGTTGTTTGTATGCTTGATGGTTGTAAGCATGTTAGTTGACTGTTGTATGAGGGATTGCTTAAGCTTAATCTGTAGATAGATTCCATTCACTTAGCGGTGCGCTAATCCCCCACATTCCTCCCCCTGCAGGTTTAGGTACTGTTGATGGGAACGGAATTTGATGTAGAAGACATGTTTGACTAGCAACTCTGATGTGGACATTTGTAACCGTGTTTGTAATAAAGTAACACCGTTTGTGAAAGTTAAACTTAAGCTTTTGTACTAATGTAATTAATGTGGTGTTTTATTAACTAAGACTTCCGCTGTGTTCTAAAAAAAATGGCCGGTGTTACAAGTTGGTATCAGAGCCTAGGTTTGACAGCAAGTACATGCGTGTATCTTGTTCTCAAACCTTGAGTGTAGTCAAACATGTCCGTGGGTGGGGTTAAGTGGATGCAGGATAGCATGTGCGTTAGTTGTGATTGAACTAACCTATTATCTACTAAGTTTTGTGTGACTCGATGTGATAAGACAGGTATGAAGATCGATCAAATCCTGCAGATGCCCCGTTGACCCTCAGCATTGTCAGAGATCTGTTGATGACATCAAGATTGATTTTGATTAGCCAGGAGTGTCGCATTAAAGTATTTAGTGGATAAAGATGTATATGAGTTGCAGTGATAAAGGAATCTACGAGATACAGAAGAAAAAGATAAATGAGATGGAACAATGACAACCGAAATTGATTCTGGCTTCCATTGCTACAATGATTGTAATTAATAGTGGAGTGGGTCCGGGGTGCAGGTGGGACTGATGTGTTGATAGATAAAAAGATGTCTTCTTTCTTATGAAGGTGCGTTCTTATTACATTATTGTTATTAGTAGTGTACTATTGGATTGTATACATGTGGTTATGTTTGATTGTAATCTGTTGTAAATAGTGGGGGATCATTGTGATGTGATTGTTATTTCTATAGCAGAAATAGTCGATGATTTGACGGCTCCAGTTACATTAGATATGTCTGGAGCTACCATCAACATTATTGGGATCTTGTTCCCTTTGACGTGGTTCCATGCTTTTTGTGATTGACATGTTCTCCGAGACTTGTCAGATGTGATTGCATTAGACATGCTTACCATGATTAGTGAAAATTGTTGGTTTTATATTGGGATAGTGCATTTTAATGGATGAATAATTTGAACATGGCATTCCGTTGTTATGTTTTATGTGATTGCATGATATGTCGGTCGGAACTGAATTGTGATATGTGATAAGTGCCATGTTGTGTAGCTATGCATGGGATCTAATTTATGTGACATGTTGCCATGCTCTTAGTAAGTTGTCCATTAGTCTAACCTGATATATTATTATGTGTGGCTTGATAGTGCTGTATAGGGATTATATGAAGTGTTGTTCCTTTACAGTTGACGGGCAGAATGTACGTGGTGACCCGTAGGGACTGGCTAGGGTAGTAGTCCCCTTAATTGTTGACCAGTGATTAGGATTCTATTGAGTGACTTTATGAGGCGAGTAGTCTATATGCTTAATAGACATGACTGAATCATTGAGTGTGACTAGTTTAGTGATATCGTAGTATGATTGGACTTATTGTGTAGGACCCATAGGGTTGTCCAAAGGATCTGTCTTCCTTTCGTGGCCTGATATGACCTTTCATGTGGTTCTTAGAATAAATGTGGGCGACTTTCTTGAATTGGTCTCTTGGGAAAATAGAGACGAACTTTGACCTGACTGAGGACCAAGTTTTTGGGTGTGCGTTGACCTTGAGTCTCGGGCGTGAGTTAGACTAAGATTGGGATTTGTGAGTAGTGTTCTGTGGGTTATCTTTAGATAACAGGGAAACCCTTGATTTAAATGGGGGATGGTATTAGGTAGATGCTAAGACCCGAAGATAATGTCGAGTGTTCGACCCCATTTGGAATTGTGATCAGTATGTCAATAAGATGGAATGATTTGACATGATAAATTCTTATGTTATGGGAGTCGTGTAACAGCTTCAATTGATGGTTGAAATCTTTTGGGAATTAACTTGTAATAACTTGTTAATTGTTGCATTAATGAACCTTAAAAATCGGTAAATATAGGTTCGATGATCATGGAATTATTGATGCGAGCGTGTGATTGCGAATAATAATTGAACCTATTTTGAGATATTATATGTTTATGGGTTGATTTGTTTTGAACTGATAGTTCTTACAAATTGTCATATGTTGTCAGCGTGACCGATTCATTGTTGGAGTTGACCAAAGAAAGATTTGACCTTAGGTGGAACTTGAAACAGAGATTGACTCTTCCAGTACTGTATAGCTAAAAGTGATTTAAGACTGAGTTCTTGGGAACTGTTGGATGTTATCAGGACTGGTTATTATACAGTTGAGTTAGAAAGTGATGTTAGATATTTAATCCTCAGGATAATTCATAGTTCAGAAAACCTGAGGTTGTAAGAAGCACTAGAGTGGGATTTTCATTATGAACCCAGAACGGTGTGATAGTGAATGAGGTGTCGACAAACAGTAAGTGTTATAATTGTGTGTTAATGTATAGGTTTGTCAACCTTGTGTTCTTTGGAATTGTTTATTGTTAGTGGGTTGTAACTAACAGTGACTCGTGAACGTAGTAATGGATAGACTGATGAACATGATTAGGATCTTGCTCCGAGATATTTGAAATGAAAGTATGATTTGAGACAATGTATTGCATCTGGCCAATGAAAATACATTGTAGTGAATCATATAGTAGTTTTGAAAGTCGGAGAAGATATAGTAGGTGATGGATATGATGTTGATTGACAGTGTTGTATGTTGTGACCAGGTGGGATTGGATATATTAATTGGAAAACATTGTTTCAATGGGTTGAAAATTTTAAGTTACGTTGAGATCAATATTATCTTCTGGAGGAAAACTTGATGAGATATGACATATGATTATTTGTGGAATTTCCCTTAATATCGATTTATTACGATTTTCTGAAGAAAAAAAAAACTTGACAGGAAGTTAACCTTTCAGACATGGTAACGATCGTTGTGTTGGATCTAGATGTTGATTTATTATTGGTTAATAAGGGTTAAATTGCGAGCTTTGATGAGAGTATTGTGTTCGTAATAATTAGTACTATTGACGATATGATTAGAGGCATATGCTAGTCGATGGAATATTTAGTAGATAACAACATTGTTGCAAGAAATATGATAAAATTCTCAAATACCGGGTTGAGAATGGGTATTTGATTATAGATTTAGGTAATTTCAATGAAATTATTACTGTTATTGTGAGGAAATTAGTGTTGATATTGTGTTTTCATGTGAGACGATGGCAACAGATTGATGACATGGAACGACAGAATTGGAAAATTTTATCGAGTCATCTTATGGGTAATCTCGAGAACCTGACTGAAGTGTTTGGTTAGATGGTTTATAGGTGGATTACCGATGGTATCTACGAGAATTGGTGTGCAATGTCAGTTTTGACGTGGACTTTTCATAAAACACCATAGAAACCAGATTGTTGTTATAAATTGATGGGCTAAATAATGGACAGCTACCTATGATTCTAGAATTTAGTAGGTAAATAGAAACTTGATATGACTCACTTTGTGGAAATTTATTAGATCGATGACGGGTCGATGTATTGTTTATGAGTTTTCTCATGTTGAAATGGTGCTAATCGTAATTGAAGTAGAATTGATGGATCGTTATCCTTTTAACTTAAACACTCAAGTAGAAAATGACTTGCGTAGTTTTTTGGTATACGTCTGATTGTTGGTATGTGGTTACTTCGGAAAAGGACGAGTGTGATACTGTAGGCAATCATGTGATAGATTGTCTGACTGTTGTGTTGGGTAGATGGAAATAGTGTACCAACTTATGTCAAAATTGACCATTTGATGGTAATCGTAATTGAAAAGTTGGTGTTTGACTCGGTGACAGTAAGAGTTCAATTTGATAAATTTAGATGTTGAGTTGCCAATTGAGAAGACTTGTTGAGTAATGAACCTACTTAGGTAGTGCATGTAGCAGTAATATGTGTTTTGATTTAGTTCTCGATGTGACCATTGGTGAGGATGGTTGCTACCTTTGACCATTGTGCCTATGAATGACCAGATTCCGAGGACGGAATCTCTTTAAGGGGGGTGGATTTGTAATGGATTGAAATTGGTGTTAGAAGTAAGATTACTTAATTGCCCTTAGGTTTATAGTTGTGTTTATATATGCTTTTATTTTAATAATATGTGTATTGTTAATTGAATATGTGGTTAAGACCAGTTTGTGACAAGGGTCACAGAACATATTCGTTTGTTTAATTTGGACACCGTTAGGGCCTCCTAACGAGGTACGAAAGATATTAGATAACTGGTAAATACCCGTGTCTATGGGGTATGGGTTTATAACCCACATAAGTGTGTATATATCTGCTTCTTATCTTCATTTCTTGAATCTTCTAAAAACTAGCACGTACCTAAACTTTATCTCATCTCAAACCCTAATTGATCCAAGCTAGAAATTGAAGCAAGGGGCTTTAGGAACTGAATTATATCATCTTTGTGATCATTTATCCAGGTTTGATTGATTGAATTCGTGCTTTAATTCTTATGAAATGGGTTTTGGGTGCAAATGAGTTTTTGATGAATTTTGAGCTTTAATCTTCATGTTTTGTGTATGTTATGTTTAATTTATGTTAGATATAGCTTCTATAAGGTTTATATGATGTTTTTCATGTGGTTTTGTGTTAGAACATGCAAAAATCGAGTTTTTGGGCCAAAAACGCGAAAATCAGCGTGCATGAGCTGTTCTTCAGCACCCACACTTTTGACAGGTCACTCGTACGAGTGACCACACTTTTGAGGGTCAACCACACGTGTGAGGACTCACTCGCACGAGTGAGACCTCAGTCACACGTGTGAGCACATGGTCAGATTTGTGGAAACTTGTTTTGATCATAACTTTCAAACCGTAGCTCTGTTTTTGATGAATCAAGTATCGTTGGAATCGTAATAAAAAATAATTTCCAATGGTAAACTATTTAGAAGCTATATCAAAATGTATTTGGGTCAGAAATAGAGGTATTAGCGTGTGTGGCTAGTGTGCATGCGTTAATTTGTTATTATGGATTGAATTCTTGATATAGGCTTATGAATGAATGAATATATGATGAATATAGGTTAGAAAATGTAATGATATATTGCTATTGATGTTCCTTGTCACTTGCACGAGTGATCCTTCACTCGCACGAGTGAGCTTTCACTCGTACGGTTGAGGCGGTCAACCGCATGGTGAACCGCACGAGTGAGTGACTACTTGAACTGTTATATTTTCTTGTTGGATCGTACGGTTGAGATATGACTCGTACGAGTCATATGTCACTCATGTGGTCAACCGTACGGATCTAGTGTTGTCTAATTAGATATTAGGCCAAGGACTAAATGTACGAGTGAGGTGTCAACCGCACGGTTGAGGTTTCTCAGACGTGCGGATGAGCGTAACTCGTAGGGTTGATAGGTCAGATTGATTAAGTGTTCAAGTGCTTGTTTATTGATGCTATTGTCTTGATGTTGGGATGATATCAAGACATGATTACTGACTTGATTATGTCTATTCTCAGGTGAAAAAGAGAAAGAGAAGACTCAGAAAGATTAGACCTCAGAGAATCTTCAATTGCTGGTAATTGGTGAGTGGGTCTATCTTCAGATAGAGTTTAATTAGCAAATCATGCTACTATGGATTACTCTGATTACCTTGTGTAGTGTAGTGATTGACATGCTAGTTAGATAGTTGCATGCTATGTGATATATATATATATATATATATATATATATATATATATATATATATATATATATATATATATATATATATATATATATATATATATATATATATATATATATTGTATATGTGCACTGTGTTTGACACCAGCCATGCCTAGGGCGATTGGGGGCTTTCAACCATGCCTAGGGCGGTTGAAGTTCGTGTGAGGTCAACCATTCTAAGGGAGGTTGAGTCCAAGTCCTACAGTCTGTTAGTATAGAATAGAAGAACGCATGTGTTGCGTTTGGATAGTTATGCAGAGACTTGGTAGGAAGGACTATCGGTAGACTCTAGTTCGATCGGCTAGGAGTCGTGTGCCCGTACAAGCCGCCGAGCCTCATATTATCGTTGTTTGTATGCTTGATGGTTGTAAGCATGGTAGTTGACTGTCGTATGAGGGATTGCTTAAGCTTAATCTGTAGATAGATTCAATTCACTTAGCGGTGAGCTAATCCCCCACATTCCTCCCCCTGCAGGTTTAGGTACTGTTGATGGGATCGGAATTTGATGTAGAAGACATGTTTGACTAGCAACTCTGATGTGGACATTTGTAACCGTGTTTGTAATAAAGTAACACCGTTTGTGAAAGTTAAACTTAAGCTTTTGTACTAATGTAATTAATGTGGTGTTTTATTAACTAAGACTTCCGCTGTGTTATAAAAAAAAATGGCCGGTGTTACAAACAATTCCGCCTACTGCAAAATCAATCTTCAAGATCGTTTGAGATTGTCGTTAGAAGTTAGGGTTTCGACCGATAAATCGAAAACCTGGCCTATTGCAATTGTAATCACTATGGTTGCCGTCAGAAATTGGAATTTTATAATATTCATCACATGCCGTCACCATCGTTGGTGAGTACTAATTTCCGTTATTTTTTTTTTATATTGGATATGTGTATTTACTTAGAATACGTAGCTTTTGTTGTTATGACGGAGATTTTATGTGTGTTTACACCATTTATGTTAGGAACTTGGATTCAATTGCAATGGTGGTTGGTAGTGGTGGATGTAAGCTGTGTTTAATGGTAAATTTTATATACATGCATCTTATATGCCTTTTCTTCATTGGCTATCTTTAGTTGTTGTTTTAAGCTATCGAAAAACTGTTGATAATTTCTGACTGAGTTTTGTTGCTTTAGAGGTGGTTTCATAATGTCTTTGAACTTGGCAACGTTTATTATATTTGATATTTCAAAATTATTAGTTTGCTTAATTGATTTTGTTTACTTCTAAATACGTGTAGAGTTTTATATTATTGATATTTTTTCAATTGTATGCAGTATGCTCAAGATCAAGAGTTTTTTCCGGACAGGCAGCATGTGTTTCGAAAAAAAGAAGGTAAAGGTGAGGTTTTGATGTTTTATTTATTGTTTTTGAATAATTGTGAACTTGTGGGGAGTGGCAGTTATGATTGGTTTCACTTCATATTTATGAAAATTTGTCAAATTTTGGTTTTATGGGTTACTAATAGGTTCTATACCCGCGGGTGGAGTAGTGACTTCCCTCTAATCTAGGGTTCGAGGAATGATTGTCTACACTCCACCTCCCCCATACCCTACACTCGTGGGATTGTGTATTGTTGTTGTTGTTGTTGTTGTTGTTGTTGTTGTTGTTGTTGTTGTAATAGTGCACATGTATGATACGTGTCCTTAATGTGCAGAGCGTAAAAAGACACCTTTTCTTGAACTAATTAATCAATGGTGGCATCTTTGCTCTTCATCTACAGGTATTCCGAACTATCTTTTAATTTCAACCTTTTTATAGTTTCATTTAGATTTGCTATCGTTATAAATCTGCTTATATGACTTGGTGTTTGATTTAGAATTGCTATCTTTTAATTTCAGCCTCACTGGAATCAGGTTGGCCTCCAAATATCGTGAGATGGCCATTATGAGCGTTGGAACTGAGAGTCTTCTTATGTGCTCCCTTTGTGAGAAAAAATGTAATAGTACTCTTTTGTGGGTATGTTTGACGCGTAGCTTATTGGAGCTTATGGAAGCTTATGGGAGCTTGAGCTTATGATTTTAATAAGCTTCAAGTCATAAGCTTCGTTTGGTAGGAAAAAAAAGTAGAGCTTATGAAAATCATAAGCTCTGAAAAAATAAGCTACTTGTAGTAGCTTATGAAAAAAAGTAGAGCTTATGAACTGAAAAATAAGCTCCAGCTAGTTTACCAAACATTTATAAAAAATAATAAGCTCCAGCTTCCAGCTTCAAAAATAAGCTCCAGCTCCAGCTCCTGCTCATAAGCTCCAGCTCTAGCTATAAGCTCCAGCTCTAGCTACTTTCGTCCAAACATACCCTGTAACATTATTTATTTGTAATATGTATTTGTATTTTGTGTTTATTAAAAATCGTTGGCATACAATTTTGTTTGTGTTGCAAATCATGAATCGTGCTGCGTGTATTTGGATAAACCTATTGATCATGTTGATCCAAATCTGTACTGTAGTTTTTTCAAGTTTTGTTGTGTTGTAATTATCTTAATTTAATTTTAATAATGGAAATGACAACCGCCTCTCGGTTTTCATGGTATATGGGCACTTGAAGAAGCTTCATGGTGTGGTGGTTGACAACCGCCTCTTGGTAATTTGGTGATTGATTTAGGTATTGAAAATAACAGAAGATGAAAAAGATTATAATGCTTTTGTGCCCTTTTAGAAGTTTTAATCTATAAATCGAGTAGATAACACTGAATTTTTGTATTTTGATGTGTAAGAATAATTTTGGAGTTCTTTTGATTCATTGACTACACTATCAAATTTATTTTTGTAGGTTGATTCTTAATCTGCTCTCGAAGTATATTTTGCTTTCAATATTTAAAGACGTTGTCACATGCAGCTTGATACTTTTGGAGTTACTGTGTGTTGTGATTAAGAGGAGATCGACTGGACGTTGGTATACACAAATTTGAGAGAAAATAACTCTATTACTCACAAGAATAGATTACACGAGTATTACAAAACTCAAAAACAAAAACTCTCAAACTAACACACTAGGAATTCTCACCACTCTCTAGGATGTATTCACTCTTGGTTAGAATTACACATATCTCACATACACTAACTAGGTTGTGATTACACTTTTTCTGAATGAATTACAATGGAGCTTTGCACCTCTATTTATAGGAAATTTTGAGGATGTGGAATGGTGTGAACGGAGATAGTGTGAACATAAAAAATGATGGCTAGCCGTAACTTGTAACGACCCTGGATTTTTCAACTTATATTATTAATATTTATTATTAATACTTGCGTGTTAATAAATGTATTCTTATACATTTTCCTTGTCACCGTAATTGACTTTCCATGTCCCGACTCGTCTTTTCGACACGCGCTTTTCACGAATAATATTTCAAATATTATTTACGTTCATAATTAATTATTATTAATTATTCCTAATTAACTAATGTAAGTAGTTAATTACTTGGGCTTTTTACTAATTTGTTGCATACTTATACATGGGCTTTTATTATTGTACTTGGACTATCAAAGTCCACCCTACATTACTTAATGAACTAATTACTGAGCCCATTATTATGCTAGTGATTCATTAAGATTAAACATAGATTAATTAAAGTGAAGAGACAAGAATGTTTCAAGCATGCATGCACCTCTTTCCCATGTATTTGACTAATACACTTTCCTAGCAAACACCACCTTCCCACACATGAAAGATGAAACTTGACTAACCCCTTTTGGAGGCCTATGGCCGACGGTTTGGGCATGGGGGGAGTGAGATCCATTTTCTTTTTTTTTTGTCACATATATGCTAGTTTGAAACCCCAATTCACACACATCTTACTTACACCACTTTTACTCCAAACTTTTCTCTCTAAATTGCAAGTAAAAACTTTATTTTTCTTTCTTCTTCCTTCCTTTAAAAATCGACTAGTAAGCATCATCATCATACTTGATTGTTGTTTGTTGTTAAAGATCAAACTTTCTAGTTTGTATCTTCATGTAATCTTGCTTCTTCCATCCTTTGTTTGACGAGAAATCAAGAACAAGGATCTAAGCTTGTTAGCTTATGGTTCTACACTTGAAAAGTTATAAAGATCTAAAGTTCATAAGCTTTAAGATCTTACTTGTGTTCATGTTTTGAAAACTTAAGGTTTATTGTCTTAAGATCCAAGCTTTGACTTGAATCTCCTTAAGTATGGAACAAACATGAACTTGTTACTTGTAACTTTAGTTTATTTCTTCAACTTTTTCTTTTTTTAAAAAAATTCATAAATTGTATAAATCTTGGTCAAGTATTACTAGTTAAACTTGATATCATTATTCTTGAAACCAAAGTTTAAACTTTGTAAGTTCAAGAACATGGAAGTTAAACTTTCTAGTTAAAACTTTATACACTTATGTTGGATCTAAGTTTCTATAGCTTATGGTCTTCCAATTTTGTCTAAAACAAAAGCTTATAAGCTTATATACATTCTACAAGATAAAAATCTACGATTCATAACTTTTGGTTTTATTAAAGTGAAGATCCAAGTTCTATAACTTAGGGTTTAACTTAAGAACACTAGATCTAGACTTTTTAGTCTAGGATCTTCAAGATCTAACTAAGAACTAAGTTCTACAACTTAAGATCTTGTTTATTTAGTTTACATTCAAGTTTATAGCTTAATATTACTATTAGAACTCATGTATGTGTCGGATCTAAGATCTTGATGTAACTTTGGTTCATCAACCTCCTTACAACCCTTAAATGAGTTGTGCTATTTATCTTAGACATACACTAGTGTCATGATGGTCAAAACTTGGTTAAGGTGATGCAAACACATCAACGAGTTGTACACTTGAAGCTACAAGCATCAAGGATGAGAACCGTGATAAGCATCAAGCACCAAGAATCCACCGGAGCACTTTGCTTACTGTTTTCTGGGTCTGATCAGGCTTCCTGGGCTACTGGAAAGTCGATTTCCAGTTAGTTCGGTTCGAGTAGATGATTTTCCGTTTATGCCTCGTCTTAATCCGATTTACGGTTTAGGATTTATAGCCTTCCAAAAGTCACTACACCCTTGTAACGTTGTGCTGAAATTTCTGACCTACTCGCACTTAAACAGTCGCCACGGTCAAAAGAAGACGAGTTTTGTCCTAGAAATTGGTCATCAACTAGGGAACTCATATACGGAGCCATGACCACTGGTATCACCTCATTTCAGTTTGTATAGAGGTCGTGGCGGCTGAACGAAGTCAGCCTTTGTTTCGATCTCTATTCTTGATTGAAAACTCACTTTACTTTTTACCTATGTTGTTAATGATGATGATACTTGATAATGCTAAAAACGAACATATATTTCATAGCATTATTCCTCAAGAAAGACAAGCTTTTAGTTGCAATTGTTCTATTTACAAGTGATATTCGTTTAAATAATAAAAGGTGAAGACAAAAGACAGATTCGACGAATTGAAGACGCAAACGACCAAAAAGCTCAAAAGTACAAAAGACAATCAAAGAGGTTCCAATTATTGATAAGAAACGTCTCGAAATTACAAGAGTACAAGATTCAAAACGCAAAATACAAAATATAAAATTGTACGCAAGGACGTTCGAAAATCCGGAACCGGGACCAGAGTCAACTCTTAACGCTCGACGCAACGGACTAAAAATTACAAGTTAACTATGTATATAAATATAATATAATATATAATTAATTATATTAATTATATATATATTATATATATATATATTATAAACCGTCGGCAGAGAAAGACTCCAGGGGTGTGAGCTGTAAATACATTCTCCGCGACTCGCGGAGTTTGAAGGCAAAATTCACCGCGAGTCGCGGAGCCCCAAAAATCAACTCTGGCTATAAAGCAAACCGAATTCTGATCATTTTTCATATTCTATTTCTCTCTTCTCTCATATATACGTAAAATATATATATATAATTTATATTTTAATTTTAATTATAATTCTAATAATAAGGGTATGTTAGCGAATGTTGTAAGGGTGTAAGTCGAAATTCTGTCCGTGTAACGCTACGCTATTTTTAATCATTGTAAGTTATGTTCAACCTTTTTACATTAATGTCTCGTAGCTAAGTTATTATTATGCTTATTTAAAACGAAGTAATCATGATGTTGGGCTAATTACTAAAATTGGGTAATTGGGCTTTGTACCATAATTGGGGTTTGGACAAAAGAACGACACTTGTGGAAATTAGACTATGGGCTATTAATGGGCTTTATATTTGTTTAACTAAATGATAGTTTGTTAATGTTAATATAAAGATTTACAATTGGGCGTCCTTATAAATTACCATATACACTCAATCGGACACGATGGGCGGGGTATTTATATGTACGAATAATCGTTCATTTAACCGGACACGGGAATGGATTAATAGCCACTAGAATAATTAAAACAGGGGTGAAATTACATTCAAGGGTAATTGGTGTAATTGTTAACAAAGTAGTAAAACCTTGGTTTACACGCAGTCGATAACCTGGTGTATTCATTAAACAAAGTATTAAAACCTTGTTACAATTCGAATCCCCAATTAGTTGGAATATTTAACTTCGGGTATAATAATAATTTGACGAGGACACTCGCACTTTATATTTATGACTGATGGACTGTTATGGACAAAAACCAGACGGACATATTAAATAATCCAGGACAAAGGACAATTAACCCATGGGCATAAAACTAAAATCAACACGTCAAACATCATGATTACGGAAGTTTAAATAAGCATAATTCTTTTATTTCATATTTAATTTTATTTATTGTTATTTAATCGCACTTTTAATTATCGTACTTTTTAATTATCGTAAGTTTATTTTATCGCAATTTTATTATTCGTAATTTCATTATCGTTATTTACTTTACGCTTTAATTTAAGTCTTGTATTTATTTTATATTTTACATTAGGTTTTAACTGCGACTAAAGTCTTAAAATCGACAAACCGGTCATTAAACGGTAAAAACCCCCCTTTATAATAATAATATTACTTATATATATATTTGTATTTTTAATAAAAGTAAACTAATATAGCGTTGAGCTTTGTTTAAAGATTTCCCTGTGGAACGAACCGGACTTACTAAAAACTACACTACTGTACGATTAGGTACACTGCCTATAAGTGTTGTAGCAAGGTTTAAGTATATCCATTCTATAAATAAATAAATATCTTGTGTAAAATTGTATCGTATTTAATAGTATTTCCTGCTAAAATTAATAACTATTTTATATACACCTCGCATAACATCAAGTATTTTTGGCGCCGCTGCCGGGGAACTTATCTTAAAAGCCGGAAGCGCAACGCTAATATAAAAAAAAAAGAAGATTTTTAGTTTACTTTTATTAAAAATTCGTTTTTGTAAAAATACGTTTTAATTATTCAAAAATATAAAAAGAAAAACAAAAATATAAGTATTTTTTTAGATTTTGTTAAATATTTAAGTTTTATAAGTTTCTTTATCTTTATTTTAATTTATAAAAATATAACTTTTATTAAATATCTTTTATATATAGAAAAAAAAAACAGAAAACAGAAAATAAAAAAAAATAAAGAAAAAACGCGTCGATTATTCAAACCTGTCAGCTGAATTCTGGAACCCCGCGACTCGCGGGGTTTGATGTATTAATTACCGCAACTCGCGGAGCCTTTCTGACAGGTGACAAAAAACCCTAATCCTGCATTAATTACGGGTTATTATTAATTATAATTATTATTTAAACCTAATTATTATTATTATTATTATTATTAGTTTTATTTTTATTTTTACTTTTTATTTAATTTATGTATTTAGTATTAATTAGTTTTATTAAATTGTAAAATTAGTAGTTTTATTAAAAAAATAATATAAAAATAATATTTTTATAAAAATTGTACTTTTTACAACTTTTTGTATATTTTTATATTTTGTCCCTTTTTAATCGTTGTAGCATAACTTTTGTATTTTTAGCTCATATTTAATTTTAAACTTAGTTTTTGCTATAGTTATTTTTACTCCTAGATTTTTAGGCTTTGCCGTAGAATTCCTTAAGTGCTTTTTCTTTAGACTAAGATTTAGGTGCTTTAGAATTTTGCGACGCCTTTTTAAGTTTTAGTTTCTTTTTAAGTTATTTCCATTTGGGATTTAGTTTTTCCTTGTAAGCTTTAATATTTTTAGACCTTTTACTATGTACCAATTATCATTCCAATTAGTAATATCAATTTGCGATTATAATTTTAAGTTAGTTGTAGTAATAAGGTTAGGTTAGTCAAGTATTTTTAAGTTTTTATAAGTTTCTTTTATTTTTCCGTCACCTTTTATTTTTCAACCATTTTTTCTTTTTCAACCTTTTTCGACGAACTCTTTTTCTCTCTTATTTCTCGCCATTCTAGTTTTTAGGACTTAGAATTTTTTCTACTTCTTATCTAAATTTCTTAAAATTACGAAAATTTATTTTAAGTGGTTAAATTAATAGACATCAAAATTTTCTGGTTCGTAGTAATAGTTGGATTTGTACGTGGACCGGGTTATTGGAGCCAAACAGTCCTCAATTATATTGAGACCAAACGAATCCTGCCCCTCTGCTGCATCTTTTGGCTATTCGAAACGTGGGCAAAATCAGAAAAGTCTATTGATTGGATAACTTATTATAATTTTTCTTTCCTTTTAAAAACTAATAGGATATTCAGTGAATGCACCGAGCAAGACGTTCATCACCTTTTGTACGTTCACCACCTGTAACTAGATCAAGACATTTAGCAAATATAACCGCCGTTGATTTTTCTTTAGAATCGTCATCCAGTAGACCAAGTACTTCAGTTCAAATTTCCGATAATCCATTTTTTGAACCCGACCTCACAATTGAGAATCCGGAGAATATTCAGGAACGGTTCGTAGATCCTGAACCACTAAACTTTCCTCCGGAACCACCAATCATTCAAACAATGCCAATTTATATGAGGCGTGGAGCTAAACGCACTGGCCAAGGTCACGCAATTACTCATCCAGACATTAATGCGCCAGATTATGAAATCTAAGGACAAATTCTACACATGGTGACTAATCAATGCCAATTTAGTGGTGCGCCGAAGGAAGATCCAAATGAACATCTACGTACCTTTAATAGGATCTGCACACTATTTAAAATACGAGAAGTGGAGGATGAACAGATATATCTCATGTTATTTCCCTGGACTTTAAAGGGAGAAGCCAAAGATTGGTTGGAATCGTTACCTGAAGGGGCGATCGATACATGGGACGTTTTAATTGACAAATTTCTTAAACAATTCTTTCCTGCATCTAAAGCCGTAAGACTTCAAGCAGAAATTGTTACGTTCACACAGAAACCAAATGAAACTCTATATGAGGCGTGGACAAGATATGGAAAGTTGTTAAGAGGATGTCCGCAACATGGTTTAGACACCTGTCAAATAGTACAAATATTCTACCAAGGATGCGACATCACTACAAGGAAAGACATAGATATAGCAGCTGGTGGTTCTATTATGAAGAAAACCGAAACTGATGCTTACAAAATTATTGATAACACTGCTTCCCACTCACATGAGTGGCACCAAGAAAAAGACATCATTAGATCATCTAAAGCAGCTAGAGCCGATTCTAGCCATGACTTAGATTCCATTTTCGCAAAGATAGATGCTGTGGAGAGACGAATGGAAAAGATGACTAAAGATATTCACTCAATACGAATTAGTTGTGAGCAGTGTGGAGGACCACATTTGACAAAAGATTGTCTCAGTATTGAATTAACAATGGAACAAAGAGAGAATATTTCATACATAAACCAAAGGCCTGGAAATAATTATCAGAATAATTATCAACCGCCAAGACCGATTTACAATCAAAACCAGAATTATAACCGAAATATTCCATACAACAACCAACAAGGTCCTAGTAATCAACAAGTATCCAATAATACTTACAATCAGCAAAGACCTAATTTTCAAAACAAACCACCACAACAAACCGATGATAAAAAGCCGAATTTAGAAGATATGATGACGAAGCTAGTTGAAACTCAAACGCAGTTTTTCACATCTCAAAAACAAACCAATGAACAAAATGCTCAAGCATTTAGAAATCAACAAGCTTCTATTCAAAATCTGGAACAAGAAGTAAGTGAAAGGATCCGAAACTAATCATCCGGACGTTGTCCATATTGATTACAAACGAATTACAATAGTTGATAACATTGCGAGGTACTTGCCCTCTATATGATACATCTTACAAACGTTGCATTTATTCTTAAAAGGCAATCTATAGTTACATCCAGAATTGACATAATCGCCTGACATTTCATAATATTCAAATGACATAAACCGCCATTTACTTAATAATAGTCTCTATGAACTTCAATGACTCGAATGCAACGCCTTATGATATAAGTCCTTAATAGCCTCAAGTAGTATCCTTAGTACGAGCTAATGCACAGCGGAAGACTTAATTCATACCTGAGAATAACATGCTTTAAAATGTCAACATAAAGTTGGTGAGATATAGGTTTAATGCCGGCAGCGATATATATATATATATATATATATATATATATATATATATATATATATAGACCACAAGATTTCATATATAAACATTTTCATAAAAATATTCTAAGTGGTTGAGCACTTGGTAACCATACTTAACATTCAATCACGTCGCATATTCCCTTTAATATGAAATCTTACTACACCGTACCAAGTGTAGTCACAAAACGAAGTACTGTGCAACTGTTGAATACTGGTCGTCCAGTCCGGTTGGGGTTGTCAGGCCCGATAGATCTATCAACAGGATTCGCGTTTACAATACCGCTGTAAATATTAGTTACCAAGCTACAGGGAAGTATGCCAGTGGTACAACTCAACGTAGAATATATTTTTCAGTTACTTGTGTCCATAACGTAAATCATTTATAAAAACAGCGCATGTATTCTCAGCCCAAAAATATTTAGAGTTTAAAAGGGACTATATACTCACTTTCGTCTTGAAGATATATATAATTTGACTTGGTCTCCGGTTGATATCACGAACCTATCCATATATAATATATCAATACCTTTTCTTTTTAAACAACGTCACATATATATACTTGTTATACTTTTAATACTTTTAATAATTCCTTAGTCCGTAGTTAGCAGTTCGTTGTTAGTAATTCAATTTTAATGGTTCATTTTTAGATGTTTAATAAACCCCAAACGAAATAAATAAAACCCCCAACGTATATGTATTGGTCGAGATTAATCTTGACCCACGGTACCGGTGTTGTCAAATGACGTGTTGCGTACATAAAGTACCGGTGTTGTCAAATGACGTGTTGCGTACAAACATGGGATCTTATGATTAATCTTCTCGTATTGTTTACGGGTGATCCTGAACCATATAAAATTGAATTATGAGTACATATATATAAAATATCATGTTATCTTAGAAAGATGTGATTTTATTTCATTTTTCCCAATTATTTTCGTGGCTAAACTAGTCTTGGATATCCGATTTTGTTTCGGTCATAGTTTCTTCGTTACAACTCCGTTTTCGTTGATTCAACTTGCCATCTCCTTGGATCGAGTCCCTCTTTAAGTCTATAAACTGTAAATACCTTAGTTTGTATTCAAAATCACACGGAATAGGTGAAACTTTAGTGAAACTTATGAAGTTAAACATTTTTGTTACAAAAATATCATTTAATGACCATTTTTCTAAAAATACTTATACTTTGAATTAAATCATAAAATTTTTATGTGTTATCATATTCATAGTAAAAATCATTTTTCCAGAACATAAACCTCCAATTCAAAGTTTAAGATGGTTTTTAATTATCCAACCCAAAACAGTCCCCGGTTACACTCCGACGTCGTAAAAACAGTTTTTAAGGTATTCTTTGAAAAACCAAGTTTTACCTTGTTAAGTTAGCATATATTTAAGTTATATTACAGGTCTGGAAGTATTTTAAAAGTTAAGTTAGAAGGATCTATTTAGTTTGCAAACAAGTTTGAAAACTTTCAAACTATGTTCTTGTTGTTAAATTTTTATACCACAAAATAAGATAGCTATATATATATGAATCGAATAAGGTTATGAACATAGATTCTACCTCAAGTTCCTTGGACAAGGTTTCTGTAAAAGAGGAGTAAGAACCTAGAACTAAAAGGGTGATGGAATTGGATGAAAGATTGGAAGTAAGTTTGTGTTCTTGGAAGGATTTCTTGAAGTGTTTTTGTAAGGTTTTCTTATGAGGTTTAAGTGTTGTTTATGAAGCTAAATGATGGGGAAAATGCTTAGAGATGATCAAGTATGAAGTTAAGAGTATTTTGAGAGAGAAATGGAAGTGTAAGTATGAGAAAATGGGGTGAAGAAATGGTGTGCATGCATAAAAACGTTTTTAGGTTATAAAGGAAAAAAAAATATCTAACTTTGTTTTCTTGCTAAATAATTCATGCTACTTGACAAATGGTTGGTTCCACATGTTTCTTAATCATTTAAGGCTGCTAAGGAGCAGATTTTTATTGGTATATACCAATAGTAAATACATCTAGAAGCTGCGTATGATACGGGTACATATACCCTAGGTATACGTATAGAAATCTTTGAGAAAACGGAACGAGGATTCAAATATAGCTATCTTTTGTAAATATACTTATATTGTTTTATGTATTTAAGTCTTTAAAAGTGATTAAATACATTACTTATACGATATATGTATAAACATTATAGGTCATAAGTATTTAAGTCAAATAACGTTACGTATGGTTATCGTTTTGAAAACTTAAGTTAGTAGTTTCAAAATATACTTGTAACTTATTGTTATTAATACAAAATGAGATATTAAAACATTCTTAGATCATGTTAAATATGTATATATACATATATATACACAAACGTATAATTATCATATATTGTATAGTTCGTGATATCATCGGTCAAACTAGACGGTCAAACGTTGTGTAAAACTCTTTTCGAAAACATAAGTCTCAACAATTTGGATTACTTATCATGTTGGTAAGGTTTAATTTATGTAAATATTAATCTTATAAGTATAGAACGATCGAAAAAGTGCGGGTCAACTTTAGGGTTTTTGCTTATCGTGTCGGAACCATATAGAGATTAGAGTTTAAATTTGGTCGGAAATTTCCGGGTCGTTACAGTACCCACCCGTTAAAGAAATTTCGTCCTCGAAATTTGGTAGAGGTTGTCATAAATAACAATAGGAATGTTTTCATGACGAATATGAGGTAATAATGAAATTTTATCATTATTGAAAGATTTAGATAAAACGATTCGGTTATGTGAGACGCACGAGCGAAGCTATCACAAAAGAGTGAAATGAGTAAATATAAAATTATTGTAACCGATGACGTGATTAGGATTGATTTCCGGAATTTATGGAAAATCTTACGTAATAAGATTTGGTTCTTTGGCGATCAAGATCTTCTTTGATTTAGTGCGACGATCTGTTTCGATTTCTTTGTCGAATATTTTGCTATAAATCCATTTCCTTCTCTTCCTTATTTCCACAACTCACATCTTCTATCCTTTCTCCTTCAACTCATACCTTAAAGTATTCTTTTAAATGCTCCATCCCGTTCTAATTCTTGTTATACTTCTAACTTTCATATCTTTCATTCTTCTCTTTCATTTATCGCCAGAAGAATCTATTTACTTCTATCCTTTCCTCGGAATTATAATATTTTTAATTCTCCCGTGTCTTTACGTTGCAATACGTATTGATATACACGGTTTGTAAATCCTGGGTGATTTTCGGCCTTTGTATTCTTCATTATTTTTCAAAGCTTCATACTTTCGTTTTCTCTTCCTGACTTCGAGTCAAGCGAGTAATGGTCCGGAATTTGTAGATATGAGATTCGAAATGCGTATAGCTAATGCTCTAAGAAAGAAATGGTAATAGGACAAATTTTGATTTGTCAAATTACCAGAATACCCCGGAAAAGATAGAACTGTCAGGATGACATGTTCCTATTATGTTTGAGAATTGGATAGAATGTAAGAGCCGTGTAACATGGCACATGATGATGGTACTGTGAATCATCACATTTCATTAGAAACTTAACATGACTTACTGTAATATAATAAAGTTGATCAAGTTTCATTATATTATACTAATTCATGCATCAGTTCCCAACACTGCTTCAGAACATTCCTATTTTAAACTTGAAGGTTTTAGAACTTAGAAACTAACACAGTTTCTTTTATGTTGTAACGCAGATATTACGGAGAGATAAATATTCTCAGATAAGAATAGTTGTGAAAATATTTCCAGAAATATGGAGAATATGTATAACGGAAGATATGAAGATATCTTATAATATCTAGGATAAGATGATGATGAAGAATATCATCGGGAAAGGTTTAGGATAAGGGGTAGGGTTTTTACTAATGGTTTCAGCAGGCACTGAATCGTTTGAATCCTTTGAAAGCAGATTCAGTTCTTGTGATTTATCTACATCCTCCTTCATACTTTGCTCAATCCGTTTTCCAGTTCCAACTCTCCTCTTTTTCTAAGCTTTACCAACACAATGTACTTCATCATTAAACTTTTGACTGTTAAAGTCGTTTACAGTTTTTGCTGCTTCTTCAGCATTTCAAGAACTACTTCATAGTCCAGGATTTTTTTTCAGAACTTCACATTCGAAATATGTAATTCTTAGGGATAGTCGTTCTTGGTATAACTGGGAGAATTTCTACGAGATTTTCAAAATACTGATTGCGGATCTCGCCAAAGAGATAACGAGTTGCTGGTACGTCTGCTGATGATGTTGTGAAAAAGGTTCTCCGGTAACAACGGCGAAAGGACAAAGTATAAATATCGAGATTATAATAGGAGTAGTCTCACTGAGAAGTCGAAGTGGAGCTGTGACAAAATTAGCTTCTTGAAAAGGAATCGTATGATTGTTTTTGATAATGAATGATAAGGAATTCGACGCGGATAAGTTTTAACTATAACTTCGGTTTCAAAAATTTTTCAGGTGCATCACTGTATGCATAAATCTTTCTTCCGTAAACGAGGTGCGGCTGGTTCAACTTCTCGATCGAGGTGTTTTCAAGAATCATGAAAAGATTTGAATGAGGATTATAATTTTCGAAGTACAAATGAGGTTTAGGATGAAATCAAGTGGCAAACTTGAAGAATTATTTAGTTTCATATGTTATAATCAATATTTTAATTTAATTCATTTTAATTGTCCAAAGTTAGCAGTCCAATAGTCCGATGGTTCAATGATTCATATATAATTTAATATATAATATTCGAATTAAATAATACGTATCGTGACCCGTATACCGGTCTCGGTGTCGATCACAACTCAAAGTATATATATATTTTGAAATCAACTCCGACCCTGTATAGCCAACTCCCGCCTTCACATATAGAGTGTCTACGGTTGTTCCGAAATATATATATAGATGGGTCGATATGATAAGTCGAAACCTTGCATACGTGTCCCGTTATTTAAAGTGCGTAAAAGTAAATAACAGAAATTAAATGATGATAAATAAAATTGCGAGAATGTAAATTGCGATAAATTAAATGTTAATCAGTTAACTGGGAACAGTTAGCCGGAACAGTTAGCGTGAAATCCTATCACAATTTCAATTAATTAATTCGTTTGTTTCTAACACTTTTTATTTTTGTCCAATGTTTTCTTCATTATGCCACTTGTTGGATTCTGATAGATCAAAATCCAAATATGAAATTTGAATAGAAATGGTTATTCTGTGGTGAACGGATACGTATATCGGTAGTTGTAAGTAGGATAGTAAATGACCGTTGAATCAGATTTAGAGAATGTACAACGTAACTTATTAATGTGAATTCTAAATATTCCTCGGGTACTATCCACCCGTTAAAATATTTTCATCATTAACAGTTTGTACGAAAGAATTTTTAATTACAATCTTTATAAAAATATACTTGCATATATATTTTCTTCAGATGTAATCATAGATTCAATGAGTCAATGAAGTATTAAACTCATTTGATTTATCGTTAATACTAGATTACATAACTTCTAAAGCATTAGAGATTACATAATCGCCAGGTCGAACGAAGATAAATGAGGTAAAACGATACGTAAAGCGAAGATAATCGATGTAGAACGATATATAGAACGAAGATCATACTCGAAGTTCCGATGAGGTTTTTGAGGTATGTGATGTTGATATCCGAGATACAGTTTGTGATGTTGAGATTTTGGGGGTGACAAAAGTACTGTCGGCGTTGTTGATAGTGATACAGATTATGCTGCTGGTGCTGCTGCTGGTGTTTGTAACCTTCGCACCGTATTTTCTAAAGCCACTACCCGAGCGCGAAGCTCGTTGACTTCTTCTATTATACCGGGATGATTGACAGTTGGAACGAGCGAATGAACAAGATTCGAAATATGGGATAGTATGTAATCATGACGAGATACTCTAGAAATGAGCGAGAAAATGGTGTTTCGAATAGGTTCGCCGGTAAGTGCTTCAGGTTCATCGTTAAGAGGACAATTTGGTGGATGGAATGGATCACCTTCTTCTTGTCTCCAGAGATTTAGTATATTACGAACCCATCCCCAATTCATCCAAAATAGATGATGGGAAATTGGTTGATCCATTCCGGTGACGCTGTTCTCGGAGCTCGAATGGAAATCCATATCGGCGTAGCTATCGAAGTCGGAGGAATTCGAACTGGATGAAGAATCCATCTTGTATAGTCGGAGAAATGAATTTTTGGTTTGGAATAGATTATAGGAGTTGGGTTTGGTACTCTTCAATACATAATTTACATATGTATATATAATATCAAAATCCCATGAATTACGGAGAATCTTTGAAATACGTCAGGCAATGTCTATAGTAACAGATACGCTAAGATATGAATTTTGTCTATACACTATCGATGCACTAAATGCAGTAAGACGTGTCTAGACTTAAGAATGATAAGCAGGCAGTTCCCTAAGGATGATAAGCAGATGATTTCCGACTAGGATTGATAAGCAAAACTTTTGACAGGCAGACACGGTCAAAGTCCAGACTCACTTAATGTATCCTAACAACTACTAGTTAGACACACTAATGCAAAGCCTGGTTCGCTAAGACCAATGCTCTGATACCAACTGAAAGGATCCGAAACTAATCATCCGGACGTTGTCCATATTGATTACAAACGAATTACAATAGTTGATAACATTGCGAGGTACTTACCCTCTATATGATACATCTTACAAACGTTGCATTTATTCTTAAAAGGCAATCTATAGTTACATCCAGAATTGACATAATCGCCTGACATTTCATAATATTCAAATGACATAAACCGCCATTTACTTAATAATAGTCTCTATGAACTTCAATGACTCGAATGCAACGCCTTATGATATAAGTCCTTAATAGCCTCAAGTAGTATCCTTAGTACGAGCTAATGCACAGCGGAAGACTTAATTCATACCTGAGAATAACATGCTTTAAAATGTCAACATAAAGTTGGTGAGATATAGGTTTAATGCCGGCAGCGATATATATATATATATATATATATATATATATATATATATATATAGACCACAAGATTTCATATATAAACATTTTCATAAAAATATTCTAAGTGGTTGAGCACTTGGTAACCATACTTAATATTCAATCACGTCGCATATTCCCTTTAATATGAAATCTTACTACACTGTACCAAGTGTAGTCACAAAACGAAGTACTGTGCAACCGTTGAATACTGGTCGTCCAGTCCGGTTGGGGTTGTCAGGCCCGATAGATCTATCAACAGGATTCGCGTTTACAATACCGCTGTAAATATTAGTTACCAAGCTACAGGGAAGTATGCCAGTGGTACAACTCAACGTAGAATATATTTTTCAGTTACTTGTGTCCATAACGTAAATCATTTATAAAAACAGCGCATGTATTCTCAGCCCAAAAATATTTAGAGTTTAAAAGGGACTATATACTCACTTTCGTCTTGAAGATATATATAATTTGACTTGGTCTCCGGTTGATATCACGAACCTATCCATATATAATATATCAATACCTTTTCTTTTTAAACAACGTCACATATATATACTTGTTATACTTTTAATACTTTTAATAATTCCTTAGTCCGTAGTTAGCAGTTCGTTGTTAGTAATTCAATTTTAATGGTTCATTTTTAGATGTTTAATAAACCCCAAACGAAATAAATAAAACCCCCAACGTATATGTATTGGTCGAGATTAATCTTGACCCACGGTACCGGTGTTGTCAAATGACGTGTTGCGTACATAAAGTACCGGTGTTGTCAAATGACGTGTTGCGTACAAACATGGGATCTTATGATTAATCTTCTCGTATTGTTTACGGGTGATCCTGAACCATATAAAATTGAATTATGAGTACATATATATAAAATATCATGTTATCTTAGAAAGATGTGATTTTATTTAATTTTTCCCAATTATTTTCGTGGCTAAACTAGTCTTGGATATCCGATTTTGTTTCGGTCATAGTTTCTTCGTTACAACTCCGTTTTCGTTGATTCAACTTGCCATCTCCTTGGATCGAGTCCCTCTTTAAGTCTATGAACTGTAAATACCTTAGTTTGTATTCAAAATCACACGGCATAGGTGAAACTTTAGTGAAACTTATGAAGTTAAACATTTTTGTTACAAAAATATCATTTAATGACCATTTTTCTAAAAATACTTATACTTTGAATTAAATCATAAAATTTTTATGTGTTATCATATTCATAGTAAAAATCATTTTTCCAGAACATAAACCTCCAATTCAAAGTTTAAGATGGTTTTTAATTATCCAACCCAAAACAGTCCCCGGTTACACTCCGACGTCGTAAAAACAGTTTTTAAGGTATTCTTTGAAAAACCAAGTTTTACCTTGTTAAGTTAGCATATATTTAAGTTATATTACAGGTCTTGAAGTATTTTAAAAGTTAAGTTAGAAGGATCTATTTAGTTTGCAAACAAGTTTGAAAACTTTCAAACTATGTTCTTGTTGTTAAATTTTTATACCATAAAATAAGATAGCTATATATATATGAATCGAATAAGGTTATGAACATAGATTCTACCTCAAGTTCCTTGGACAAGGTTGCTGTAAAAGAGGAGTAAGAACCTAGAACTAAAAGGGTGATGGAATTGGATGAAAGATTGGAAGTAAGTTTGTGTTCTTGGAAGGATTTCTTGAAGTGTTTTTGTAAGGTTTTCTTATGAGGTTTAAGTGTTGTTTTTGAAGCTAAATGATGGGGAAAATGCTTAGAGATGATCAAGTATGAAGTTAAGAGTATTTTGAGAGAGAAATGGAAGTGTAAGTATGAGAAAATGGGGTGAAGAAATGGTGTGCATGCATAAAAACGTTTTTAGGTTATAAAGGAAAAAAAATATCTAACTTTGTTTTCTTGCTAAATAATTCATGCTACTTGACAAATGGTTGGTTCCACATGTTTCTTAATCATTTAAGGCTGCTAAGGAGCAGATTTTTATTGGTATATACCAATAGTAAATACATCTAGAAGCTGCGTATGATACGGGTACATATACCCTAGGTATACGTATAGAAATCTTTGAGAAAACGGAACGAGGATTCAAATATAGCTATCTTTTGTAAATATACTTATATTGTTTTATGTATTTAAGTCTTTAAAAGTGATTAAATACATTACTTATACGATATATGTATAAACATTATAGGTCATAAGTATTTAAGTCAAATAACGTTACGTATGGTTATCGTTTTGAAAACTTAAGTTAGTAGTTTCAAAATATACTTATAACTTATTGTTATTAATACAAAATGAGATATTAAAACATTCTTAGATCATGTTAAATATGTATATATACATATATATACACAAACGTATAATTATCATATATTGTATAGTTCGTGATATCATCGGTCAAACTAGACGGTCAAACGTTGTGTAAAACTCTTTTCGAAAACATAAGTCTCAACAATTTGGATTACTTATCATGTTGGTAAGGTTTAATTTATGTAAATATTAATCTTATAAGTATAGAACGATCGAAAAAGTGCGGGTCAACTTTAGGGTTTTTGCTTATCGTGTCGGAACCATATAGAGATTAGAGTTTAAATTTGGTCAGAAATTTCCGGGTCATTACAGTAAGTAACCTAGCAAGATTAATAGGTGAAAGAAAACCGGGAAGTCTACCTAGTGATACAAATGCTAACCCCCGGAATGAAACAGCTAAAGCTATTACCACAAGAAGTGGTACAACACTTAAACCACCTGAAATACCTGTAACTTCTGATGAAACCATTCCTACTCCACAAGAACCACAACCTGATCAAGATAAGGAAAAAGAACCGGTAGTTGAAAAGGTTAATGAAAATAACACAGTTAAGGATAAACCTTATGTTAAACCATACCAACCACCACTTCCTTACCCGAGTAAAATGAAGAAAGAGAAACTTGAAGCCGAGCAATCCAAATTCTTAGATATGTTTAAACAGATATCGATATAAATCATCAATAGAAGAACCTCCGAAATTAGAGTTAAAGCCACTTCCAAACCATTTGGAATACGCTTATTTACATGGTGAATCTGAATTACCTGTAATAATATCGTCTTCTCTTACTGAAAATGAGAAATCACAACTCATTTCTATGTTGAAAGCTCATAAACCAGCCATTGCATGGAAGATTCATGATATTAAAGGAATAAGTCCTTCGTATTGCACACATAAAATCCTTATGGAAGAGGGTCATAAAACGTATGTGCAACGCCAACGAAGACTAAATCCTAATATGCAAGATGTAGTTAAGAAAGAGATTATTAAACTGCTAGATGCAGGTTTGATATATCCAATCTCTGATAGTCCATGGGTAAGCCCAGTTCAATGCGTACCTAAGAAGGGTGGCATGACTGTCATCACAAATGAGAAAAATGAGCTTATTCCTACTAGAACTGTAACAGGATGGCGTGTATGTATTGATTATAGAAAATTAAATGACGCCACCAGAAAAGATCACTTTCCCTTACCTTTCATAGATCAAATGTTGGAAAGATTAGCCGGAAATAGTTACTATTGTTTTCTAGATGGATTTTCCGGATATTTTCAAATTCCAATAGCACCCGAGGACCAAGAGAAAACCACATTCACGTGCCCTTATGGTACTTTTGCTTACAAACGCATGCCAATTGGACTTTGTAACGCCCCTGCAACCTTTCAAAGGTGTATGATGGCGATTTTTCACGACATGATAGAAGAATGCATGGAAGTATTCATGGATGACTTTTCAGTCTTCGGTGATACATTTAAATCATGTCTAGTTAATCTGGAACGAATGCTAATTAGATGCGAAAAATCAAATCTAGTACTTAATTGGGAGAAATGCCATTTCATGGTTAAAGAAGGCATCGTTCTTGGACATAAAATTTCAAAAGAAGGAATTGAAGTGGATAGAGCTAAAGTAGATGTAATTGCTAAACTTCCACATCCCACCAATGTTAGAGGAGTTAGGAGTTTTCTAGGGCATGCCGGTTTTTACCGACGTTTCATAAAAGATTTTTCTAAAATTGCCACTCCTATGAATAAACTCCTAGAAAAGGATGCGCCATTCATCTTTTCAGATGAATGTATCAAATCTTTTAATATTCTTAAAGAAAAACTCACTAATGCACCGATCATGATAACACCAAATTGGAATCTACCATTTGAACTAATGTGCGATGCAAGTGATTTTGCAATGGGAGCCGTTTTAGGACAAAGGATTGAAAAACGATTTCAACCTATATATTATGCTAGTAAGACATTACAAGGAGCACAAACGAACTATGCAACTACTGAAAAAGAACTCCTTGCTATTGTCTTTGCTTTTGACAAATTTCGATCATATCTCGTTCTAGCAAAAACGGTGGTCTATACCGACCATTCTGCTCTTAGATACCTATTTTCAAAACAAGATGCTAAACCAAGATTAATCCGTTGGATCTTACTCTTACAAGAGTTTGATATTGAAATCTGAGATAAAAAAGGAGCAGAAAATCTCGCCGCTGATCATCTTTCTCGTCTTGAAAATCCTGAATTAGAAGTTCTAAATGAATCAGCCATACAAGACAACTTTCCTGATGAATATCTATTGAAGATAGATTATAAAGAAATCCCATGGTTTGCAGACTATGCAAACTACTTAGTTTGTGGATTCCTTGAAAAAGGATTATCGTACCAAAGACGAAAGAAATTCTTCAGTGATATAAAACACTATTTCTGGGAAGATCCACATCTATTTAAAAGTTGTCCCGATGGAATAATACGCCGATGTGTATTTGGAGATGAAGCTAGTAAAATTTTAAACCATTGTCACACAGGACCAACAGGAGGGCATTATGGGCCTCAACTAACAGCAAGAAAAGTTTATGATGCTGGATTCTATTGGCCAACAATTTACAAAGACGCACACCTTCTTTGCAAATCCTGTGATGCATGTCAAAGGGCCGGAAAAATAAGTCAATGTGATGAAATGCCACAAAATGTCATCCAAGTATGTGAAGTATTTGACATTTGGGGTATTGACTTTATGGGTCCATTTCCAAAATCTCATAATAATCTATATATACTCGTAGCCATTGATTATGTATCTAAATGGGCGGAAGCACAAGCTCTCCCAACTAACGATGCACGAGTTGTAGTCAATTTTTTAAAACGTCTTTTTGCAAGGTTTGGAACACCGAAAGCTTTAATAAGTGATCGGGGTACTCATTTCTGTAATAATCAACTTGAGAAAGTTCTTAAAAGATATGGAGTAACTCATAAAATCTCCACCGCATATCATCCACAAACAAGTGGACAAGTTGAAAATACCAACCGAGCTTTAAAACGTATTCTAGAGAAAACCGTAGGATCAAATCCGAAGGAATGGTCCATTAAATTGGAGGATGCACTCTGGGCTTTTAGAACAGCCTACAAAACTCCAATTGGAACCACACCTTTTAGACTTGTTTATGGAAAAGCATGTCATCTTCCAGTAGAAATTGAACACAAAGCATTTTGGGCTTTGAAAACATGTAATCTTGATTTACATGAAGCCGGACGTCTACGGTTAAGTCAACTAAACGAATTAGAAGAATTAAGACATGAAGCATACGAAAATTCATTAATCTATAAGGAAAGAACGAAGAAATGGCATGATAAAAGAATCAGAAGTTCAAAAGAATTTAAAGAAGGAGACAGAGTTCTTCTTTTCAATTCACGATTCAAGCTATTTCCTGGAAAATTGAAATCAAGATGGTCTGGACCATTCATAGTCAAAAGAGTTTTCCCATACGGAACGATAGAATTAATAAATTCAAATGGGATAGAATTTAAAGTTAATGGTCACAGAGTTAAACATTACATACATGGTCCGATGGAAGTCGACAGCGAAGTTAATCACAATTTCGACACCACAGCTAACTAAGTGTGGGGAGAATCAAGTCTTTAAAGGATAATATGTATTTCTGTTAGAGTTAGATTGTCTGTTTTCGTGTAGTTCTCGAAAATGGAACCCGAATGGTCTTTCCCTAGCAGACCCTAAAGAACTAGTCTTCTCCCCCCATTCTGAATTTTTATTTTTTTTAGGTTTTTACAAAATGAAGACTGCCTGTGAACTAAACCATGGTCTAATGCTACACGCTTTGATCACTAAACGTAATAATGACATACTCCCGAGTGAAATATTATCAGTAATCAGAGAAAGAATGGACGGAGTTAGAAAAGAATCCAGATGCGAAGATAATAAGTTACAATTTGGTAAAGGAAAATCAAAATCCGCAGCGAAAAGAAGAGCACGACACCTAGAAAGATGTCACAAATGCGGAAAATGGTCACATGGAGGTAAATGTTCAAATAATCAAACCTATTCAAATACCGAATTTGTTACTTTATGCAGAGACGGACCGTTCATATGTTTAGAAGAAAAGATACTGAATGCTCGAGGTTACGCCTATGTAGCCATGGAAAACCAATTAAACCGACTATCTTATGAATGGGATAGATCATATAACTAAGAAATCTATTTCACAGGTATGTCTGTACAGTTTTTATTTTTATTTTTATTTTTAACCTTTTGATAATAAACGCTAATTGGTTCGCTAAAAAGTATTAAATTGGTATTAAATAAAATTAGGTTTGGCGACCGAAATTATTGATATCATTCAAAAATTTATTACATCACTGCGAAATTTAACGTTTATTCTTAAGGTATAAATATCTTTAATCAATCAACCCAAAATATTTCAAAAATTCGTCATGAGTTAAATTAGGTCTTGTAACCGAAATTACTTTACCGAAAAGAGGGGCGCATATTTTTGATAATATTTGATTGATTAAAGTGGGATAAAAAGACAAAAAGATTTTTAATTTTATTTTTACCATGTTTTTAATCTTAATATTTAAATCTTAAATTAATATTGTAAACTCTGTAAAAACAATATATTTAAATTTGTAAATATTTGAAAAATTAATATAAGTTTGATATGAATTTATAAATTTTTAAATTAAGTTTGGTGTGAACTTTTAATTTTTAAAATATAAATTTTTAATTTTATGCATTTCAAATTTTAAGTTTGGTGTGAATTTTTAATATTAATTTTGAATTTTATATTTAAGTTGTGTGAATTTAAAAACAAAAATTTACTTTATCTCATTAAGTTAAGAATATAATTTTTAAAATTCGTCGTAAGTTGAAGACTAGGTCTTTGAACCGAAATTGCTTTACCCGAGGGAGGGACGAGAACTTTTATTATCATTATTTTTAATCTTATTGATTTAAAGTATGCCAAAAACATTAAAAAACCCAAAAATCTTAGCTTTTAAAACAATCGCTACAAAAAGACAAATTTTAAAATTTTGTCGAAGGACGGACTAGGACATCGATCCGAAACGACCTCGTCCTAAATAACAAGGGAAACAAAATTTTAAAATTAAGTACTTAATTGTTTCAAAAATTAATGATTATAAAAAAAAAAAAAAAAAAAAACTCCGCGGGTCGCGGAGTTTGGAGGGTAAATCCCCGCGACTCGCGGGAGGACCGGATTACAGAAAAAAAAATAAGAGCTGCAACAGCTCAGTTTCACACTCCACACCCAAAAATACAGCTCGAAATACTCCGAAAAAACCCGAAAAACACCCCTAAAAATCCCAATTTTTAACCGTTAATCACCAAATTTTTTGCTAAAATCATGTTGAGAAGGATGCTATCTAAGAATTACTCAAGAAAAACGGTAAATTTCTACACCTAAACACCATTTAATTTGAAATTTGGTGTTCTTAAGTCATTTTTACCCCAATTTGATTTTGATGCTTTTTAGTGTAATTAGACTTAAATTGTTTATGTATTATGCTTGTATAACCTAGATTGATGCTGTTTAACATAATTAGAAGCCTTAAACTTCAAATTTTGAATAATCTAGGGTTTGTGTTCTTGAGCAATTTGGGGCTTTTTGATATAAACAGGTTATGGCCGATTTTTGTCATGAATTGTTGCTAAATTGAGTGGTGTAACATGTCTAGGTAGTTAAATGATCCAAACTTTGAGCCTAAACATGATTTTGAGAATTAAAGTGGACTTTTTCAAGTCTAAAATTCATGAACTTGATTTTTGAAAGATAATGCCATTTGAGACTTGTTTAATTGCTAGTAATGATTATTTTGACATGTTATTTGAGTTGAATGCTTATGAACTTGGCGAACATTTTCGTATATGCTTATATGAAAAAGTGTAGATTTGATAAAAATGTGAAAATGAGCTTAAGTTTGATATAAATTGATAATGTCATTGTAATTATTTTGATTGATGATTTTGCTGACACTAATGCATATTTGGATGCACAAAAAATTGTGTTTGATGTGTTTTGCAGAATGAAAGGGGTGAATCTTCATCCCAAGCCCGCAATGCTCCTGCTGAGAATTTGGAACAACAGGAGGTGGATAACTACTACAAGCAGGATATACCTCATCCAGTCATGACCTTTTCCGATATGCACTTGGAAGAGTTGCACCCGAACCTGAGATTTGACAGACTTTGGATAGATTATCCAAAATATCAACGGGGTTTGCATACTCTTTATTCTAAGGTTGTTGAGGTACCGAGGGTCATAGAATGGGGACCCTTAGAAGCTGTAGAATTGGCCGGGCCAATTAGGGAATTACTTGTACAGAGGTATGGTAATTCTTCTTTTAATGACTGGATATGTTTATTCACCATACGCAGACCTGTATATAAAGTATGGTGTGAAGAATTGTTATGTAGTATAGAGTTGAATGATCGGGTAGCTAGTTTAACCGATCGTTCTTTTATTAGATTTTTGTTAGGCGGTTCGATGCGCCACATGTCTTTACTGGACATGGCTCAGGCTTTACGTATATATACGCCTGAGGAGTTAGCGTCTGCCGATTGTAGAGGATTGATACTAAACGGTAGAAAGATAGATGAGAATTTTGATACACACGGTGTGTGGAGTCAAATGACAAGCCATCACCGTTTCAAAGGGGGAAATTACTCTTATTTGGATATAGATAGAGCCAAATTAAGAGTGATACATAGGTTTTTAGCTAATTCGATTACACAAAGGGGTAAAAACAAGGAAAAAGTAAATGAACAGGATTTGTTTTACCATATGTGTATTCGAGACCCACAAAGCGCTGTAAGTATACCATATTGTGTGGGTTATTATTTATCAGCTATGGTTCGGGGGATGCGACCACATAGCATAATAGGAGGTGGAATTTTTATTACTTTGATTGGTGAATATCTCGGTGTGGATATAAGTCGGGGGGGATTATTAGTAGAAGAACCAGAACCCCGCGATACTATAGGTTTAAATGTATACCATGGTGCGAAAGTTTTGAAGAGGCGAAATAACGCCGCAGTACGATACCATGGTAGACATCCACAGGTGGAGAGAAACCAGCAGCAAGGTAATGTAGGAGGGGGGAATGAGATGCAAGAAATGCATAGGTTTATAGCTTCTCAGGAATACAAAAATGCTAGACAGAGAGCATTTGAAGATTGGCAAGTTCATCAGAACCAGATCATAGCTCATTGCCAACATATAGGTAGAAACTATATTCCTACACCGAAACCCGTCTTCCCTCCTTGGTCTATAGAGATGCAGCCACCATATCCTACGTACGACCCTGCCGAAGCATTCTATAGCACTTATGGTTATGCCTGGAACCCCTATTGGTACCAATATCATCCTTAGTTTACTTATTATTTTTTTTTATTTTGTAATTTGTAATTATTGATACATTTAATATTTTTGTTAATATTGTAATCATTTTTATAATTATCTAACTTTTATTCTTAGATTTTAATAATTTTTGAATGTGGGGTAATATACCAAACTTCAAAAATATGTATATATGTTTGCAGTTTATCTTATGTACACAACAGGGTAAAACAAAGCATTTTCAAAGACTGGCATTAAGTTCAGCAAAAGCAACTAATTTTGACGACAAGATGCAAAATATATATGAAATAACAACAAGACGGAATGAACAAATGATGTGCACCATTTATCATTCAGCAAACAAACGCCAATATATTTGGAAACTTTGGTAAAAATTTAATCATTTTCACACAAATCACCCTCAATAATTTAAATTGTTACTGATTTCTTGCAAATGAGGGCATTGCAAGATTTTAAGTGTGGGAAGGGGTTAAATTCTTTCGGTTTTAAAATTTTTTACTTTATACACTTGGTTACCATTAAAAATACTAGTAAAGCAGTAGTTGTATTAGAATCGAGTGCTCTCTGATAAAAAAGAACAGCCCTAGTCTTATATACTGACTACCCAATTCTAGTAAAATTTTTCAATTAAATGAATTCAAATCATGTTTATACATATTTATGAACGATAAAACTAGGTTTTAACACCGAAATTATTGTTATCTCAGAAAGAACATAAATTAAGAAACAAACTAAAATGTCAAAATTCATTTAAAATGGAATAGAGGACGATAAAAAGAAAAATAAAAAGCCAAGTGTGGGAAAATTTACCAAGTTATTTTAAACATATGTCACATATATCTGTAACAAATAACTGAAAATACTTTTGCTTTGGACTAAACTAAACTGTTTTACCCGATGAAAGAAAAGAAGAGATGGATCTACGTGATGAATCAATTCCATCATTAAAAGGAAGTAAAGTCTTCCGAAAAAGACACGCGCTTCTTGATTTAGGTCATGAAGTTGTCGTCCAGACCAGCTGTAGGTTGACGAAAAATCTAGAAAAGTCATCACTAAAATCAACAGGAAATCCACGGACCTCAGCATTAAACAGGGTCGCCAAGTGGTCAGATTTATCCTAACCATGAGAAGGATTTATCTCGTACAATGGGGGGCACCATGCAAATTAGCTGGATAAGACTAATGAATCAGATCCCCAGAAAGGATAATCTCCTTAAAGATTAAAAATCAGCTTTTAAGACTGATATTACTCAATCCTAGAGATTGACCTTAAAGATTGAGAATTACAAACTCCTGGAATTCAATGATATCTAAACTCGAGCTTGAACGAGAAAATATTTTGATCAAAATTACAAACCGATTTGTTTTCTGAAAACCCTATTTTCAATGCGTTCATTACCATTGAACGTAAAATCCTAGGAATTCACCTGGAATTCATTAGGTCACCTGAACCAAATCGGGTGTCAACCGTAAGAACGGTGGTTGCATAGTAGTCAAAGACAGGACCTTGTGCCATACCGAAATTATAAGGGTAAGCTTTACTATTGCTCCTACCAAGGATAGTAATTGCGTCCGACACGTTATAGATCATAATCAAAAGCATGTCACGGGACATTGCCTTAACAGTTGCTTGTTCAACGCTTTCCTTTACAACCGGACGGTAGTTTACCGAAAGGTAATATACGGGACAAGTAAACTGGACGTGTTGCTTTCCTAATACAAGGTTAGCAAGTGGGTGACACAAAACCGCAAGTTTTGAGCTAAAATTTTCAAATCTGAAACCCACCAAACCCACAAAAATATTTTGTAAACACCGGTAAAGGGTTATCCCGGAAAACTTATCTAGGGTAAAAACTAGATTTAATTTTCAAAAGATCAAATGTTTTCATAAAGATCCAATTTTCTTAATGGATCTAAATTTTTATAGTCATGTGGGACTGTAAACCATATCGTTACTACCATTGTTTATACCGCCGTATAGAAATCACTGATGTACAAAGAGTGAAGAATAAAGAAGTGATTCTAGTATTTCAAGACAATATTGCTTGAGGACAAGCAACGCTCAAGTGTGGGAATATTTGATAATGCTAAAAACGAACATATATTTCATAGCATTATTCCTCAAGAAAGACAAGCTTTTAGTTGCAATTGTTCTATTTACTAGTGATATTCGTTTAAATAATAAAAGGTGAAGACAAAAGACAGATTCGACGAATTGAAGACGCAAACGACCAAAAAGCTCAAAAGTACAAAAGACAATCAAAGAGGTTCCAATTATTGATAAGAAACGTCTCGAAATTACAAGAGTACAAGATTCAAAACGCAAAATACAAAATATAAAATTGTACGCAAGGACGTTCGAAAATCCGGAACCGGGACCAGAGTCAACTCTTAACGCTCGACGCAACGGACTAAAAATTACAAGTTAACTATGTATATAAATATAATATAATATATAATTAATTATATTAATTATATATATATATATTATATATATATATTATAAACCGTCGGCAGAGAAAGACTCCAAGGGTGTGAGCTGTAAATACATTCTCCGCGACTCGCGGAGTTTGAAGGCAAAATTCACCGCGAGTCGCGGAGCCCCAAAAATCAACTCTGGCTATAAAGCAAACCGAATTCTGATCATTTTTCATATTCTATTTCTCTCTTCTCTCATATATACGTAAAATATATATATATAATTTATATTTTAATTTTAATTATAATTCTAATAATAAGGGTATGTTAGCGAATGTTGTAAGGGTGTAAGTCGAAATTCTGTCCGTGTAACGCTACGCTATTTTTAATCATTGTAAGTTATGTTCAACCTTTTTACATTAATGTCTCGTAGCTAAGTTATTATTATGCTTATTTAAAACGAAGTAATCATGATGTTGGGCTAATTACTAAAATTGGGTAATTGGGCTTTGTACCATAATTGGGGTTTGGACAAAAGAACGACACTTGTGGAAATTAGACTATGGGCTATTAATGGGCTTTATATTTGTTTAACTAAATGATAGTTTGTTAATGTTAATATAAAGATTTACAATTGGGCGTCCTTATAAATTACCATATACACTCAATCGGACACGATGGGCGGGGTATTTATATGTACGAATAATCGTTCATTTAACCGGACACGGGAATGGATTAATAGCCACTAGAATAATTAAAACAGGGGTGAAATTACATTCAAGGGTAATTGGTGTAATTGTTAACAAAGTAGTAAAACCTTGGTTTACACGCAGTCGATAACCTGGTGTATTCATTAAACAAAGTATTAAAACCTTGTTACAATTCGAATCCCCAATTAGTTGGAATATTTAACTTCGGGTATAATAATAATTTGACGAGGACACTCGCACTTTATATTTATGACTGATGGACTGTTATGGACAAAAACCAGACGGACATATTAAATAATCCAGGACAAAGGACAATTAACCCATGGGCATAAAACTAAAATCAACACGTCAAACATCATGATTACGGAAGTTTAAATAAGCATAATTCTTTTATTTCATATTTAATTTTATTTATTGTTATTTAATCGCACTTTTAATTATCGTACTTTTTAATTATCGTAAGTTTATTTTATCGCAATTTTATTATTCGCAATTTCATTATCGTTATTTACTTTACGCTTTAATTTAAGTCTTGTATTTATTTTATATTTTACATTAGGTTTTAACTGCGACTAAAGTCTTAAAATCGACAAACCGGTCATTAAACGGTAAAAACCCCCTTTATAATAATAATATTACTTATATATATATTTGTATTTTTAATAAAAGTAAACTAATATAGCGTTGAGCTTTGTTTAAAGATTTCCCTGTGGAACGAACCGGACTTACTAAAAACTACACTACTGTACGATTAGGTACACTGCCTATAAGTGTTGTAGCAAGGTTTAAGTATATCCATTCTATAAATAAATAAATATCTTGTGTAAAATTATATCGTATTTAATAGTATTTCCTGCTAAAATTAATAACTATTTTATATACACCTCGCATAACATCAATACTTAAGACCTAATTTACATACTTTTAAACCTTTGGGAACGATTTAATGACTTAGTAACTTTTGACTTAGGTTGAGGACCTTTCGGACCAACTACTTGGTTACTTATCTCGTATCGACTTTACTACTTTTCACTGTGAGTTATAGCATCCCTTTTTACTTTAACTATTTTGGGACTGAGAATACATGCACTTTTTACGTTTTACATACTAGGCACGAGTACTTAAACTTTATATATGTATGGGTTATACAACGGCATAAACTTTTCCCTTAGCTCGGTAACGTTTAGTCTTTGGTTTTTGAACCGGTGAACGAGAAACTTAGATATGGATCCATAGGGTTTGACATCCCCACTCGGGCTAGTCGCGCTAGCATTTAACGGGTGTTTAATACTTCATAAAATTACACACTCGCCAAGTGTACTTTTAAGGGGTGATATTACGTTAAGTTAGTTACCAAGTGCCCACGGTTGAGCATATACTTTTCATACTGTTTTGAAACACTGAAATCTCGTGGCCTACCTTACATTACTGTTATATTTAAACTATAGCTCACCAACATTCATGTTGACCTTTTTAAGCATGTTTTCTCAGGTGCTTAGAGGTTTGATGCTTCCGCTTTAGTAGTCTTGATGTGTAGACTCCCGCTGCTTTTGTTAGAGATGTCTCTGCATGAAACGTTTACCTTGCATTCAAAAACTATGTTACTTTTGAACAATGAATTTGTAATGACGTTTGGGTCTCGTACTTATGTTAATTGCTTCTATTCGTAGAAGCATACTATAGTTGTAAAACATTTGATGTTGGTTAAGACGTCACCCCTTTTTATGAATGCAAACTTATTTTAAAACAACATATAGTGTTTGACCTTGTAATGATCCTGTTGTTGATGATCCATACACGTTAGTTTTGTACGGGGCGTCACATTTGGTATCAGAGCATTGGTTGTAGGGAATTAGGTTGCATTAGTGAGTCTAGACTGGACCGAGTAGGATTCACTAATAAGACTAATCTACAACTTGCTAGTTTACTTGTTTCTGCGGAACTTGCTGCATGCTGCTGCTTACTTTTACTGCTATATGTCGTATACCGCTACTTGTTTTCACTACTGCATGATACTATCTGCTTTCGATTGCATGATAATTCTGTAGGATTTGTTATTATTGCCATGCTATTTACTGCTATAGATGATCTAGACTCTCGTAGTTACTTTACCTAATACGTGTTTTCGTAAATGTCCCGTTCATATTGATTATAAACGTTCCATATTAATTGATTTCGTTGCGAGGTTTTGACCTCTATATGAGACGTTTTTCAAAGACTGCATTCGTTTTTAAAACAAACCATAACCTTTATTTTATCGACAAGGTTAAAAGGACACAACCTATATTATCAGAAATGATAATCTAAAAATATCACACTTACACACTACCAATATATATTGGTTTACAATATTAATATATTACAACAAAGTAAATTTTGAATGCAGTTTTAAACAATATTATACAAGCATGCTGACTCCAAATCTTGTCCATATATTAGCATGCAACAGCGGAAGCTCTTAATAATCACCTGAGAATAAATATGCTTTAAACGTCAACAAAAATGTTGGTGAGTTATAGGTTTATCCTATATATTTATCAAATCGTAATAATAGACCACAAGATTTCATTTTTCAATATACATCCCATACATAGAGATAAAAATCATTCATATGATTTGAACACCTGGTAACCGACATTAACAAGATGCATATAAGAATATCCCCTATCATTCCGGGACATCCATCGGACATGATAAAACAACATCGAAGTACTAAAGCATCCGCTACAACGGATGGGGTTTGTTGGGCCCAATAGATCTATCTTTAGGATTTGCGTCAATTAGTAGACTGGTTTACTAATTCTTAGGTTACCAAGTAAAAAGGGCATATTCGGCTTCGATCGTTCAACCATAGAAAGTAGTTTCATGTACTTGTGTCTATTTTGTAAAACATTTATAAAGCTGCATGTATTCTCATCCCAAAAATATTAGATTTTAAAAGTGGGACTATAACTCACTTTCACAGATTTTTACTTCGTCGGGAAGTAATACTTGGCCACTAGTCGATTCACGAACCTATAAAAAATATGTACATTATGTTCAAAATATATTTACAACACTTTTAATACATTTTGATGTTTTAAGTTTATTAAGTCAGCTGTCCTCGTTAATAACCTACAACTAGTTGTCCAAAGTTAGATGTACAGAAATAAATTGATATACATTATCTTGAATCAATCCACGACCCAGTGTATACACATCTCAGGCTAGAGTAGAACTCAAAGTATATATATATTTTTGGAATCAACCTCAACCCTGTATAGCTAACTCCAACATTACTGCATATAGAGTGTCTATGGTTGTTCCAAATAATATATATACATGGGTCGATATGATATGTCAAAACATTTGCATACGTGTCTATGGTATCCCAAGATTACATAATATATTAGAATACATGTATAATACAATATAAGTTAGCTAGGATATGATTTGTATAGAATTGGTAAAAATTTCCCGTAGCTACAACAATCAAAAAATATCCAATCTTGTTTTACCCATAACATCTTCGTTTTAAATCCGTTTTGAGTGAATAAAATTGCTATGGTTTCATATTGAAATCTATTTTATGAATCTAAATAGAAAAAGTATAGGTTTATAGTCGGAAATATAAGTTACAAGTCATTTTTGTAAGAGGTAGTCATTTCAGTCGAAAGAACGACGTCTTGATGACTATTTTGAAAAACATACTTCCACTTTGAGTTTAATCATGATTTTTGGATACAGTTTCATGTTCATAAGAAAAATTATTTTCCTATAAGAACAACTTTTAAATCAAAGTTTATCATAGTTTTTAATTATCAAACCCAAAACAGCCCGCGGTGTTACTACGACGGCGTATGTCCGGTTTTACGGTGTTTTTCGTGTTTCCAGGTTTGAAATCATTAAGTTAGCATATCATATAGATATAGAATATGTGTTTAGTTGATTTTAAAAGTCAAGTTAGAAGGATTAACTTTTGTTTGCGAACAAGTTTAGAATTAACTAAACTATGTATGTAAGCATTTTAACTGAGTCGTTAAGTAGAAGTAGAAGTAACTAAACTTTTGTAAGCATTTTTGTTAAGTAGAAGTATTTTGATAAGTGTCTTGAAGTCTTTCAAAAGTGTATGAATACATATTAAAACACTACATGTATATACATTTTAATTGAGTCGTTAAGTCGTCGTTAGTCGTTACATGTAAGTGTTGTTTTGAAACCTTTAGGTTAACGATCTTGTTAAATGTTGTTAACCCATTGTTTATTATATCAAATGAGATGTTAAATTATTACATTATCATGATATATTAATATATCTTAATATGATATATATACATTAAATGTCGTTACAACGATAATCGTTACATATATGTCTCGTTTCGAAATCATTAAGTTAGTAGTCTTGTTTTTACATATGTAGTTCATTGTTAATATACTTAATGATATGTTTACTTATCATAATATCATGTTAACTATATATATATATATATATATATATATACATATATATATATATATATGACATCATATAGTTTTTACAAGTTTTAAAGTTCGTGAATCACCGGTCAACTTGGGTGGTCAATTGTCTATATGAAACCTATTTCAATTAATCAAGTCTTAACAAGTTTGATTGCTTAACATGTTGGAAACAGATAGTCATGTAAATATCAATTTTATTTAATATATGTAAACATGGAAAAGTTCGGGTCACTACAGTACCTACCCGTTAAATAAATTTCGTCCGAAATTTTAAGCAGTTGGAGGTGTTAACGAATATTCTGGAAATAAGTGCGGGTATTTCTTCTTCATATGATCTTCTCATTCCCAGGTGAACTCAGGTCCTCTACGAGCATTCCATCGAACCTTAACAATTGGTATCTTGTTTTGCTTAAGTTTTTTAACCTCACGATCCATTATTTCAATGGGTTCTTCGATGAATTGAAGTTTTTCGTTGATTTGGATTTCGTTTAACGGAATAGTGAGATCTTCTTTAGCAAAACATTTCTTCAAATTTGATACGTGGAAAGTGTTATGTACAGCCACGAGTTGTTGAGGTAACTCAAGTCGGTAAGCTACTGGTCCGACACGATCAATAATCTTGAATGGTCCAATATGCCTTGGATTTAATTTCCCTCATTTACCAAATCGAACAACGCCTTTCCAAGGTGCAACTTTAAGCATAACCATCTCTCCAATTTTAAATTCTATATCTTTTCTTTTAATGTTAGCGTAGCTCTTTTGTCGACTTTGGGCGGTTTTCAATCGTTGTTGAATTTGGATGATCTTCTCGGTAGTTCTTGTATTATCTCCGGACCCGTAATCTGTCTATCCTCCACTTCACTCCAACAAATCAGAGACCTGCACTTTCTACCATAAAGTGCTTCAAACTGCGCCATCTCAATGCTTGAATGGTTGTTGTTGTTGTATCATCCTTTCGCTCTACCCATCAGTTTGTAGATGATAGGCAGTACTCATGTCTAGACGAGTTCCTAATGCTTGCTGTAATGTCTGCCAGAATCTTGAAATAAATCTGTCATCCCTATCAGAGATAATAGAGATTGGTATTCCATGTCTGGAGACGACTTCCTTCAAATACAGTCATGCTAACTTCTCCATCTTGTCATCATCTCTTATTGGAAGGAAGTGTGCTGATTTGGTGAGACGATCAACTATTACCCAAATAGTATCAAAACCACTTGCAGTCCTTGGCAATTTAGTGATGAAATCCATGGTAATGTTTTCCGATTTCCATTCCGGGATTTCAGGTTGTTGAAGTAGACCTGATGGTTTCTGATGCTCAGCTTTAACCTTAGAACACATCAAACATTCTCCTACGTATTTAGCAACATCGGCTTTCATACCCGGCCACCAAAAATGTTTCTTGAGATCCTTGTACATCTTCCCCATTACAGGATGTATTGAGTATCTGGTTTTATGAGCTTCTCTAAGTACCATTTCTCTCATATCTCCAAATTTTGGTACCCAAATCCTTTCGGCCCTATACCGGGTTCCGTCTTCCCGAATATTAAGATGCTTCTCCGATTCGTTGGGTATTTCATTCTTTAAATTTCCTGTTTTAAAACTCCTTGTTGCGCCTCCTTTATTTGAGTAGTAAGGTTAGTGTGAATCATTATATTCATAGCTTTTACTCGAATGGGTTCTCTGTCCTTTCTGCTCAAGGTGTCGGCTACCACATTTACCTTCCCCGGGTGATAACGAATCTCAAAGTCGTAATCATTCAACAATTTAATCCATCTGCGCTGCCTCATGTTCAGTTGTTTCTGATTAAATATGTGTTGAAGACTTTTGTGGTCGGTATATATAATACTTTTGACCTCATATAAGTAATGCCTCCAAGTCTTTAATGCAAAAACAACCGCGCCTAATTCCAAATCATGCGTCGTATAATTCTGCTCGTGAATCTTCAATTGTCTAGACGCATAAGCAATTACTTTCATTCGTTGCATTAATACACAACCGAGACCTTGCTTTGAGGCATCACAATATATCACAAAATCATCATTCCCTTCAGGTAATGACAATATAGGTGTCGTAGTTAACTTTTTCTTCAACAATTGAAATGCTTTTTCTTGTTCATCCTTTCATTCAAATTTCCTCCCTTTATGCGTTAATGCAGTCAAGGGTTTTGCTATTTTGGAAAAATCTTGGATGAATCTCCTGTAATAACCAGCTAGCCCTAAAAATTGGCGAATGTGTTTCGGAGTTTTCGGGGTTTCCCACTTTTCAATGGTTTCAATCTTTGCTGGATCCACCTGAATACTGAAATGTCCCGTTCTTATTGATTAAAAACGTTCCATATTAATTGATTTCGTTGCGAGGTTTTGACCTCTATATGAGACATTTTTCAAAGACTGCATTCATTTTAAAACAAACCATAACCTTTATTTCATAAATAAAGGTTTAAAAAGCTTTACGTAGATTATCAAATAATGATAATCTAAAATATCCTGTTTACACACGACCATTACATAATGGTTTACAATACAAATATGTTACATCAAAATCAGTTTCTTGAATGCAGTTTTTACACAATAACATACAAACATGGACTCCAAATCTTGTCCTTATTTTAGTATGCAACAGCGGAATCTCTTAGTATTCACCTGAGAATAAACATGCTTTAAACGTCAACAAAAATGTTGGTGAGTTATAGGTTTAACCTATATAAATCAAATCGTAACAATAGACCACAAGATTTCATATTTCAATACACATCCCATACATAGAGATAAAAATCATTCATATGGTGAACACCTGGTAACCGACATTAACAAGATTCATATATAAGAATATCCCCATCATTCCGGGACACCCTTCGGATATGATATAAATTTCGAAGTACTAAAGCATCCGGTACTTTGGATGGGGTTTGTTAGGCCCAATAGATCTATCTTTAGGATTCGCGTCAGTTAGGGTGTCTGTTCCCTAATTCTTAGATTACCAGACTTAATAAAAAGGGGCATATTCGATTTCGATAATTCAACCATAGAATGTAGTTTCACGTACTTGTGTCTATTTTGTAAATCATTTATAAAACCTGCATGTATTCTCATCCCAAAAATATTAGATTTTAAAAGTGGGACTATAACTCACTTTCACAGATTTTTACTTCATCGGGAAGTAAGACTTGGCCACTGGTTGATTCACGAACCTATAACAATATATACATATATATCAAAGTATGTTCAAAATATATTTACAATACTTTTAATACATTTTGATGTTTTAAGTTTATTAAGTCAGATGTCCTCGTTAGTAACCTACAACTAGTTGTCCACAGTTAGATGTACAGAAATAAATCTATAAATATTATCTTGAATCAATCCACGACCCAGTGTATACGTATCTCAGTATTGACCACAACTCAAACTATATATATATTTTGGAATCAACCTCAACCCTGTATAGCTAACTCCAACATTCACATATAGAGTGTCTATGGTTGTTCCGCAATATATATATAGATGGGTCGACATGATAGGTCGAAATATTGTATACGTGTCTATGGTATCTCAAGATTACATAATATACAATATAAGTTGATTAGGTTATGGTTGGAATAGATTTATTACTAACTTTCACGTAGGTAAAATGAGTAGTTTTTATCAATCTTGTTTTACTCGCCATTTCTTTGTTTCTAATCTGTTTTGAGTGATTCCAGTGGCCACGGTTTCGCATTGAACTTAACTTTATGAATCTAAATATAAAAAGTATAAGTTTATAGTCGGAAATACAAGTTACAAGTCGTTTTTGAAAGAGGTAGTCATTTCCGTCGAAAGAACGACATCTTGATGACCATTTTGAAAAACATACTTTCACTTTGAGTTTAACCATGATTTTTGGATATAGTTTCATGTTCATAAGAAAAATCATTTTTCCAGAAGTATAGCTTTTAAATCAAAGTTCTTCTTAGCTTTTAATTATCCCAACCAAAACAGCCCCCGGTTTTACTACGACGGCGTATATCCAGTTTTATGGTGTTTATCGTGTTTTCGGGTTTTAAATCATTAAGTTAGCATATCATATAGATATAGAACATGTATTTAGTTGATTTTAAAAGTCTAGTTAGAAGGATTAACTTTATTTGCGAACAAGTTTAGAATTAACTAAACTATGTTCTAGTGATTACAAGTTTATAACGTTGAATAAGACAGCTTTTTAGGTATGAATCGAATGATGTTATGAACATCATTACTACCTCAAGTTCGTTGGATAAACCTACTGGAAATGAGAAAAATGGATCTAGCTTCAAAGGATCCTTGGATGGCTTGAAAGTTCTTGAACCAGAATCATGACACGAAAACAATTTCAAGTAAGATTTCCACTCGAAATAAGATTGTTATAGTTATAGAAATTGAATTAAAGTTTGAATATGATTATTACCTTGTATTAGAAAGATAAACTACTGTAATTAACAAAGGTTTCTTGATCTTGGATGATTACTTGGAATGGATTTAGAAAACTTGGAAGTAAACTTGCAATCTTGGAAGTATTCTTGATTTTATGAAACTAGAACTTTTGGAATTTATGAAGAACACTTAGAACTTGAAGATAGAACTTGAGAGAGATCAATTAGATGAAGAAAATTGAAGAATGAAAGTGTTTGTAGGTGTTTTTAGTCATTGGTGTATGGATTAGATATAAAGGATATGTAATTTTGTTTTCATGTAAATAAGTCATGAATGATTACTCATATTTTTGTAATTTTATGAGATATTTCATGCTAGTTGCCAAATGATGGTTCCCACATGTGTTAGGTGACTCACATGGGCTGTTAAGAGCTAATCATTGGAGTGTATATACCAATAGTACATACATCTAAAAGCTGTGTATTGTACGAGTACGAATACGGGTGCATACGAGTAGAATTGTTGATGAAACTGAACGAGGATGTAAGTGTAAGCATTTTTGTTAAGTAGAAGTATTTTGATAAGTGTCTTGAAGTCTTTCAAAAGTGTATGAATACATATTAAAACACTACATGTATATACATTTTAACTGAGTCGTTAAGTCATCGTTAGTCGTTACATGTAAGTGTTGTCTTGAAACCTTTAGGTTAACGACCTTGTTAAGTGTTGTTAACCCAATGTTTATAATATCAAATGAGATTTTAAATTATTATATTATCATGATATTATGATGTATAAATATCTCTTAATATGATATATATACATTAAATGTCGTTACAACGATAATCGTTACATATATGTCTCGTTTCAAAATCATTAAGTTAGTAGTCTTGTTTTTACATATGTAGTTCATTGTTAATATACTTAATGATATGCTTACTTATCATAATATCATGTTAACTATATATATATATATATTCATATATATGTCATCATATAGTTTTTACAAGTTTTAACGTTCGTGAATCACTGGTCAACTTGGGTGGTCAATTGTCTATATGAAACCTATTTCAATTAATCAAGTCTTAACAAGTTTGATTGCTTAACATGTTGGAAACACTTAATCATGTAAATAACAATTTCATTTAATATATATATATAAACATGGAAAAGTTCGGGTCACTACAGTACCTACCCGTTAAATAAATTTCGTCCCGAGATTTTAAGCAGTTGGAGGTGTTGACGTATCTTCTGGAAATAAATGCAGGTATTTCTTCTTCATCTGATCTTCTCGTTCCCAGGTGAACTCGGGTCCTCTACGAGCATTCCATCGAACCTTAACAATTGGTATCCTATTTTGTTTAAGTCTTTTAACCTCACGATCCATTATTTCGACGGGTTCTTCGATGAATTGAAGTTTTTCGTTGATTTGGATTTCATCTAATGGAATAGTGAGATCTTCTGTAGCAAAACATTTCTTCAAATTCGAGACGTGGAAAGTGTTATGTACAGCCGCGAGTTGTTGAGGTAATTCAAGTCGGTAAGCTACTGGTCCGACACGATCAATAATCTTGAATGGTCCAATATACCTTGGATTTAATTTCCCTCGTTTACCAAATCGAACAACGCCTTTCCAAGGTGCAACTTTAAGCATGACCATCTCTCCAATTTCAAATTCTATATCTTTTCTTTTAATGTCAGCGTAGCTCTTTTGTCGACTTTGGGCGGTTTTCAACCGTTGTTGAATTTGGATGATCTTCTCGGTAGTTTCTTGTATTATCTCCGGACCCGTAATCTGTCTATCCCCCACTTCACTCTAACAAATCGGAGACCTGCAATTTCTACCATAAAGTGCTTCAAACGGCGCCATCTCAATGCTTGAATGGTAGCTGTTGTTGTAGGAAAATTCTGCTAACGGTAGATGTCGATCCCAACTGTTTCCAAAATCAATAACACATGCTCGTAGCATGTCTTCAAGCGTTTGTATCGTCCTTTTGCTCTGCCCATCAGTTTGTGGATGATAGGCAGTACTCATGTCTAGACGAGTTCCTAATGCTTGCTGTAATGTCTGCCAGAATCTTGAAATAAATCTGCCATCCCTATCAGAGATAATAGAGATTGGTATTCCATGTCTGGAGATGACTTCCTTCAAATACAGTCGTGCTAACTTCTCCATCTTGTCATCTTCTCTTATTGGCAGGAAGTGTGCTGATTTGGTGAGACGATCAACTATTACCCAAATAGTATCAAAACCACTTGCAGTCCTTGGCAATTTAGTAATGAAATCCATGGTAATATTTTCCCATTTCCATTCCGGGATTTCGGGTTGTTGAAGTAGACCTGATGGTTTCTGATGCTCAGCTTTGACCTTAGAACACGTCAAACATTCTCCTACGTATTTAGCAACATCGGCTTTCATACCCGGCCACCAAAAATGTTCCTTGAGATCCTTGTACATCTTCCCCATTCCAGGATGTATTGAGTATCTGGTTTTATGAGCTTCTCTAAGTACCATTTCTCTCATATCTCCAAATTTTGGTACCTAAATCCTTTCAGCCCTATACCGGGTTCCGTCTTCCCGAATATTAAGATGCTTCTCCGATCCTTTGGGTATTTCATCCTTTAAATTTCCCTCTTTTAAAACTCCTTGTTGCGCCTCCTTTATTTGAGTAGTAAGGTTATTGTGAATCATTATATTCATAGATTTTACTCGAATGGGTTCTCTGTCCTTCCTGCTCAAGGCGTCGGCTACCACATTTGCCTTCCCCGGGTGGTAACGAATCTCAAAGTCGTAATCATTCAACAATTCAATGCACCTACGTTGACTCATATTCAGTTGTTTCTGATTAAATATGTGCTGAAGACTTTTGGTCAGTATATATAATACTTTTGACCCCATATAAGTAGTGCCTCCAAGTCTTTAATGCAAAAACAACCGCGCCTAATTCCAAATCATGCGTTGTATAATTTTGTTCGGGAATCTTCAATTGTCTAGACGCATAAGCAATCACCTTCGTTCGTTGCATTAATACACAACCGAGACCTTGCTTTGATGCGTCACAATAAATCACAAAATCATCTTTCCCTTCAGGCAATGACAATATAGGTGCCGTAGTTAGCTTTTTCTTCAATAACTGAAGCGCTTTCTCTTGTTCATCCTTCCATTCAAATTTCTTCCCTTTATGCGTTAATGCAGTCAAGGGTTTTGCTATTCTGGAAAAGTCTTGGATGAACCTTCTGTAGTAACCAGCTAGTCCTAAAAACTAGCGTATGTGTTTCGGAGTTTTCGGGGTTTCCTACTTTTCAACAGTTTCTATCTTTGCCGGATCCACCTTAATACCTTCTTTGTTCACTATGTGACTGAGGAATTGAACTTCTTTCAACCAAAATGCACACTTTGAAAATTTAGCGTACAATTCTTCCTTCCTCAATACTTCTAACACCTTTCTCAAATGTTCACCGTGTTCTTGGTCATTCTTTGAGTAGATAAGTATGTCATCAATGAAAATAATGACAAACTTGTCAAGGTATGGTCCACACACTCGATTCATAAGGTCCATGAACACAGCAGGTGCATTAGTTAAACCAAACGGCATGACCATAAAAACGTTCCATATTAATTGATTTCGTTGCGACGTTTTGACCTCTATAAGAGACGTTTTTCAAAGACTGCATTCATTTTAAAACAAACCATAACCTTTATTTCATAAATAAAGGTTTAAAAAGCTTTACGTAGATTATCAAATAATGATAATCTAAAATATCCTATTTACACACGACCATTACATAATGGTTTACAATACAAATATGTTACATCGAAATCAGTTTCTTGAATGCAGTTTTTACACAATATCATACAAACATGGACTCCAAATCTTGTCCTTATTTTAGTATGCAACATCGGAAGCTCTTAGTATTCACCTGAGAATAAACATGCTTTAAACGTCAACAAAAATGTTGGTGAGTTATAGGTTTAACCTATATATATCAAATCGTAACAATAGACCAAAAGATTTCATATTTCAATACACATTCCATACATAGAGATAAAAATCATTCATATGGTGAACACCTGGTAACCGACATTAATAAGATGCATATATAAGAATATCCCCATCATTCCGGGACACTCTTCGGATATGATATAAATTTCGAAGTACTAAAGCATCTAGTACTTTGGATGGGGTTTGTTAGGCCCAATAGATCTATCTTTAGGATTCGCGTCAATTAGGGTGTCTGTTCCCTAATTCTTAGATTACCAGACTTAATAAAAAGGGGCATATTCAATTTCGATAATTCAACCATAGAATGTAGTTTCACGTACTTGTGTCTATTTTGTAAATCATTTATAAAACCTGCATGTATTCTCATCCCAAAAATATTAGATTTTAAAAGTGGGACTATAACTCACTTTCACAGATTTTTACTTCGTCGGGAAGTAAGACTTGACCACTGGTTGATTCACGAACCTATAACAATATATACATATATATCAAAGTATGTTCAAAATATATTTACAATACTTTTAATACATTTTGATGTTTTAAGTTTATTAAGTCAGCTGTCCTCGTTAGTAACCTACAACTAGTTGTCCACAGTTAGATGTACAGAAATAAATAGATAAATATTATCTTGAATCAATCCACGACCCAGTGTATACGTATCTCAGTATTGATCACAACTCAAACTATATATATATTTTGGAATCAACCTCAACCCTGTATAGCTAACTCCAACATTCACATATAGAGTGTCTATGGTTGTTCCGCAATATATATATATATATATATATATATATATATATATATATATATATATAGATGGGTCGACATGATAGGTCGAAACATTGTATACGTGTCTATGGTTGTAAACGACTTTCAAAATGACTACCTCTTTCATAAAGTTAAGTTCAATACGAAACCGTGGCCACTGGAATCACTTAAAACGGATTAGAAACGAAGAAATGGCGAGTAAAACAAGATTGATAAAAACTACTCATTTTACCTACGTGAAAGTTAGTAATAAATCTATTCCAACCATAACCTAATCAACTTATATTGTATATTATGTAATCTTGAGATTCCCTCTTAACGTATACAATATTTCGACCTATCATGTCGACACATCTATATATATATATTTCGGAACAACCATAGACACTCTATATGTGAATGTTGGAGTTAGCTATACAGGGTTGAGGTTGATTCCAAAATATATATAGTTTGAGTTGTGATCAATACTGAGATATGTATACACTAGGTCGTGGATTAATTCAAGATAATATTTATCGATTTATTTCTGTACATCTAACTGTGGACAACTAGTTGTAGGTTACTAACGAGGACAGCTGACTTAATAAACTTAAAACATCAAAATATATTAAAAGTGTTGTAAATATATTTTAAACATACTTTGATATATATGTATATATTGTTATAGGTTCGTGAATCAACCAGTAGCCAAGTCTTACTTCCCGACGAAGTAAAAATCTGTGAAAGTGAGTTATAGTCCCACTTTTAAAATCTAATATTTTTGGGATGAGAATACATGCAGGTTTTATAAATGATTTACAAAATAGACACAAGTACGTGAAACTACATTCTATGGTTGAATTATCGAAATCGAATATGCCCCTTTTTATTAAGTCTGGTAATCTAAGAATTAGGGAACAGACACCCTAATTGACGCGAATCCTAAAGATAGATCTATTGGGCCTAACAAACCCCATCCAAAGTACCGGATGCTTTAGTACTTCGAAATTTATATCATATCCGAAGGGTGTCCCGGAATGATGGGGATATTCTTATATATGCATCTTGTTAATGTCGGTTACCAGGTGTTCACCATATGAATGATTTTTATCTCTATGTATGGGATGTGTATTGAAATATGAAATCTTGTGGTCTATTGTTACGATTTGATATATATAGGTTAAACCTATAACTCACCAACATTTTTGTTGACCTTTAAAGCATGTTTATTCTCAGGTGATTACTAAGAGCTTCCGCTGTTGCATACTAAAATAAGGACACGATTTGGAGTCCATGTTTGTATGATATTGTGTAAAAACTGTATTCAAGAAACTGATTTCGATGTAACATATTTGTATTGTAAACCATTATGTAATGGTCGTGTGTAAATAGGATATTTTAGATTATCATTATTTGATAATCTACGTAAAGCTTTTTAAACCTTTATTTATGAAATAAAGGTTATGGTTTGTTTTAAAAATGAATGCAGTCTTTGAAAAACGTCTCATATAGAGGTCAAAACATCGCAACGAAATCAATTAATATGGAACGTTTTTAATCAATAAGAACGGGACATTTCAGTTGGTATCAGATCGTTGGTCTTAGAGAACCAGAAAATTTGCATTAGTGTGTCTTATCGAGTTTGTTAGGATGCATTAGTGAGTCTGGACTTCGACCGTGTTTTCTTTAAAAATGATTGCTTAACATTTTTGTTGGAAACTATATATTTTTAACATATGAATATTATGTGATATATTAATCCCTTAACGTGTTTGATATTATATGATAGATGTCTACCTCTAGAACAAGTCTCATTGACTCACCTAATAATAATGAAGAGTCAAATGTAAATTGGAATGATTCGTGGACTGATTCACAAGTTCCCGAAGAGGAACCGGAAGAAGAGTCGGAATCGGAAGAAGAATCGGAACCGGAAGAAGAATCGGAACCGGAAGAAGAAATAGAACCGGTGGGGAAATAATAAAACGGTTAAGTAAAAGAGAATCCTCAACCAACCGACCAAGGTTAATTATGGTCAATGGTGTTTCCGCCAAGGAAGCAAAATATTGGGAGGATTACCAATTCTCCGATGAATCGGATTCCGACGAGAATTCCGATGATGTTATAGAAATTACCCCAACTGAATTTAAAAAGGCAAAAGAAAATAATAAGGGAAAGGGCATAAAAATAGAGAAATCTAATTCCAACCCCGATGAACTTTATATGTATCGTCAACCCCCGAAGTCCTTAAGTTGTAACAATGATCCGGGAACCTCTAAACCACCAGGTTTTTCTAAACCAATGTGGACAACGACGGCTCGTATTAGGAGAACATCATATATCCCTAGAAACTTGGCAAAACGAACCAAAACCGAACAAAAAGAAACGAGCGAGTCGGAATAAGATAGTTGTATTAGTGTGGTGTAATATATGTAATATAGTGTGCTTATGCTTTATGATATATGTAAAAATTGATTGTCTTAATAAGTATTTTTTTTTTATGAATCTAACTCTTGTCTATTTTACAGTATAAAAACACAAAATGGATAGACAACCCAATATTTTAAGAGACCTACCCGGTCAGAATTCCTCGGCACAACTATTTAAGGCGAGATCAGTTTGTAAGACATTCGAAGAACGTTCCAAGAATGTCTTGGTTTATAAAAGGCTTTCGTTCAAAAGATGGGGGATATCACATTGGGAAATCCATAAGTTACGATGTGTTTACTTTGACGCATATATTGCGGGGAACCCAAATGCTATTTTACGCAACGGGTTAAGAAATTATTTTGACTCAGTATATCCGAATATAGGACTTCGTGATTTAGAAAAAGCGGCTAACATGCAACATAAAGAAGCATGTTATGCTTACGGGTTAGTAATGTTCGCTTCTCACCAAAGTGAGAACAAGAACATCGGGCTACAACTATTAAATAAAACGTTCCCACAAGTGACGGAGTCGGTAATTAGGGTAAGAAATGAGGTTTTTAGGTTATTACGAGACTGTTGGTCATTACGTAACCCTCGTCCCTTTGACGACGTTACAACACGCTGTCTTATCAACGGCCATAACGGTTATGTTCCACAAGACCAAGGATGGGAAGTAGTCCTAGTAAAACCAGAATGCATGACTTGTTTCTGGACGTATGAATTACGTGTCTTTATTGCCTTTGCTGAACGACTTGTGTACTAGCTAGAATTATCTTCACAACTATCTTGTATCAAAGTTATTGTGTGCTATATTTCATGCTTTATGTAAAATAAGCGGTATTGTAAGTTTGTAAAATATTGTATAAAAGTTTGAACGCGAAATATTATTACAATCAGTTTTTCATATAGAATTGTAGTAGTTGAATTGTATATTAGCTACTAAGTATGAACTTAACGGGTAGGTACTACCCGAATTTAAACTTATAAAACGCTAATATGAAGAAAAAGCTTTTATAAATGAGTTCATATTATGCTACGAAATACTATTAACTACTCTTAATATTCTGTATGATTAACTTGTTCCATTTGACTATTTTGAAGGAAATGGCACCGACTACTCGACACACCGTGAATATGAATGAAGAGGAATTCCGTACTTTTCTAGCTTCAAACATAGCCGCAGTACAGGCTGCGCTACATACCAATAATAACCTTGGATCTGGCAGTACAGGAAATCGTGTAGGATGCACCTACAAAGAATTCACTGCCTGCAAACCTTTGGAATTTGATGGAACCGAAGGACCGATCGGATTGAAACGGTGGACCGAGAAGGTCGAATCGGTGTTTGCCATAAGTAAGTGTACTGAAGAGGACAAAGTGAAGTACACTACGCATACCTTCACAGGTTCTACGTTAACATGGTGGAATACCTATCTAGAGCAAGTGGGACAAGATGATGCGTACGCACTACCGTGGTCAGCATTCAAGCACTTGATGAACGAGAAGTACCGTCCCAGAACTGAGGTCAATAAGCTCAAGACAGAACTTAGAGGGTTACGAACCCAAGGATTTGATATTACCACGTACGAAAGACGATTCACAGAATTGTGCCTATTGTGTCCGGGAGCATTCGAAGATGAGGAAGAGAAGATCGACGCGTTTGTGAAAGGATTACCGGAAAGAATCCAAGAAGATATAAGTTCACACGAGCCCGCCTCCATACAACAGGCATGTAGAATGGCTCACAAACTAGTGAACCGGATTGAAGAAAGAATTAAAGAACAGACTGCTGAAGAGGCCAATGTGAAGCAAGTCAAAAGAAAGTGGGAGGAAAACGGTGATAAGAATCACCAATACAACAACAACAGCAATTACAACAATAATCGCAACAATTATCCCAACAATCGCAACATCAATCACAACTACAACAAACGGCCCAACAACAACAACAACAACAACAACAACAACAGCAACTAAAACAATCATCCCAACAACAATAATAACCGCAACAACAACAACAACAATCAGAAGCAGCTATGCCAAAGGTGTGAAAAGTATCACTCGGGGTTCTGCACCAAATTTTGCAACAAGTGTAAAAGAAAAGGTCATAGCGCGGTGAAGTGTGAGGTCTACGGACCAGGGGTTAATAGAACGAAAGGAACAAATGGTGTCGGAACGAGTAATGGTGGAGCAAGTAGTGTCGGAGCAAGTTATGCCAATGTAGTTTGTTATAAATGTGGAAAACCGGGCCACATTATTAGAAATTGCCCGAACCAGGAGAACACGAATGGACAAGGCCGCGGAAGAGTTTTCAATATTAATGCGGCAGAGGCACAGGAAGACCCGGAGCTTGTTACGGGTACGTTTCTTATTGACAATAAATCTGCTTACGTTTTATTTGATTCGGGTGCGGATAGAAGCTATATGAGTAGAGATTTTTGTGCTAAATTAAGTTGTCCATTGACGCCTTTGGATAGTAAATTTTTACTCGAATTAGCAAATGGTAAATTAATTTCAGCAGATAATATATGTCGGAATCGAAAAATTAAACTGGTTAGCGAAACATTTAAGATTGATTTAATACCAGTAGAGTTAGGGAGTTTTGATGTGATAATTGGTATGGACTGGTTGAAAGAAGTGAAAGCAGAGATCGTTTGTTACAAAAATGCAATTCGCATTATACGAGAAAAAGGAAAACCCTTAATGGTGTACGGAGAAAAGGGCAACACGAAGCTACATATTATTAGTAATTTGAAGGCACAAAAACTAATAAGAAAAGGTTGCTATGCTGTTCTAGCACACGTCGAGAAAGTATAAACTGAAGAAAAGAGCATCAATGATGTTCCCATTGCAAAAGAATTTCCCGATGTATTTTCGAAAGAATTACCGGGATTACCCCCACATCGATCCGTTGAATTTCAAATAGATCTTGTACCAGGAGCTGCACCAATAGCTCGTGCTCCTTACAGACTCGCACCCAGGGAGATGAAAGAACTGCAAAGCCAATTACAAGAACTTTTAGAGCGTGGTTTCATTCGACCAAGTACATCACCGTGGGGAGCTCCTGTTTTGTTTGTCAAGAAGAAAGATGGTACATTCAGGTTGTGTATCGACTACCGAGAGTTGAACAAGCTTACAATCAAGAACCGCTACCCACTACCGAGAATCGATGACTTATTTGATCAACTACAAGGCTCGTCTGTTTATTCAAAGATTGACTTACGTTCCGGGTATCATCAAATGCGGGTGAAAGAAGATGATATTCCAAAGACTGCTTTCAGAACACGTTACGGTCATTACGAGTTTATGGTCATGCCATTTGGTTTAACTAATGCACCAGCTATGTTCATGGACCTTATGAACCGAGTGTGTGGACCATACCTTGACAAGTTTGTCATTGTTTTCATTGATGACATACTTATTTACTCAAAGAATGACCAAGAACACGGTGAACATTTGAGAAAGGTGTTAGAAGTATTGAGGAATAAAGAATTGTACGCTAAGTTTTCAAAGTGTGCATTTTGGTTGGAAGAAGTTCAATTCCTCGGTCACATAGTGAACAAAGAAGGTATTAAGGTGGATCCGGCAAAGATAGAAACTGTTGAAAAGTGGGAAACCTCGAAAACTCCGAAACACATACGCCAGTTTTTAGGACTAGCTGGTTACTACAGAAGGTTCATCCAAGACTTTTCCAGAATATCAAAACCCTTGACTGCATTAACGCATAAAGGGAAGAAATTTGAATGGAATGATGAACAAGAGAAAGCGTTTCAGTTATTGAAGAAAAAGCTAACTACGGCACCTATATTGTCATTGCCTGAAGGGAATGATGATTTTGTGATTTATTGTGATGCATCAAAGCAAGGTCTCGGTTGTGTATTAATGCAACGAACGTAGGTGATTGCTTATGCGTCTAGACAATTGAAGATTCACGAACAAAATTATACGACGCATGATTTGGAATTAGGCGCGGTTGTTTTTGCATTAAAGACTTGGAGGCACTACTTATATGGGGTCAAAAGTATTATATATACCGACCACAAAAGTCTTCATCACATATTTAATCAGAAACAACTGAATATGAGGCAGCGTAGGTGGATTGAATTATTGAATGATTACGACTTTGAGATTCGTTACCACCCGGGGAAGGCAAATGTGGTAGCCGATGCCTTGAGCAGGAAGGACAGAGAACCCATTCGAGTAAAATCTATGAATATAATGATTCATAATAACCTTACTACTCAAATAAAGGAGGCGCAACAAGGAGTTTTAAAAGAGGGAAATTTAAAGGATGAAATACCCAAAGGATCGGAGAAACATCTTAATATTCAGGAAGACGGAACCTGGTATAGGGCTGAAAGGATTTGGGTACCAAAATTTGGAGATATGAGAGAAATGGTACTTAGAGAAGCTCATAAAACCAGATACTCAATACATCCTGGAACGGGGAAGATGTACAAGGATCTCAGGAAATATTTTTGGTAGCCGGGTATGAAAGCCGATGTTGCTAAATACGTAGGAGAATGTTTGACGTGTTCTAAGGTCAAAGCTGAGCATCAGAAACCATCAGGTCTACTTCAACAACCCGAAATCCCGGAATGGAAATGGGAAAACATTACCATGGATTTCATCACTAAATTGCCAAGGACTGCAAGTGGTTTTGATACTATTTGGGTAATAGTTGATCGTCTCACCAAATCAGCACATTTCCTGCCAATAAGAGAAGATGACAAGATGGAGAAGTTAGCACGACTGTATTTGAAGGAAGTCGTCTCCAGACATGGAATACCAATCTCTATTATCTATGATAGGGATGGCAGATTTATTTCAAGATTCTGGCAGACATTACAGCAAGCATTAGGAACTCGTCTAGACATGAGTACTGCCTATCATCCACAAACTGATGGGTAGAGCGAAAGGATGATACAAACGCTTGAAGACATGCTACGAGCATGTGTTATTGATTTCGGAAACAGTTGGGATCGACATCTACCATTAGCAGAATTTTCCTACAACAACAGCTACCATTCAAGCATTGAGATGGCGCCGTTTGAAGCACTTTATGGTAGAAAGTGCAGGTCTCCGATTTGTTGGAGTGAAGTGGGGGATAGACAGATTACGGGTCCGGAGATTATACAAGAAACTACCGAGAAGATCATCCAAATTCAACAACGGTTGAAAACCGCCCAAAGTCGACAATAGAGCTACGCTGACATTAAAAGAAAAGATATAGAATTTGAAATTGGAGAGATGGTCATGCTTAAAGTTGCACCTTGGAAAGGCGTTGTTCGATTTGGTAAACGAGGGAAATTAAATCCAAGGTATATTGGACCATTCAAGATTATTGATCGTGTCGGACCAGTAGCTTACCGACTTGAGTTACCTCAACAACTCGCAGCTGTACATAACACTTTCCACGTCTCGAATTTGAAGAAATGTTTTGCTAAAGAAGATCTCACTATTCCGTTAGATGAAATCCAAATCAACGAAAAACTCCAATTCATCGAAGAACCCGTCGAAATAATGGATCGTGAGGTTAAAAGACTTAAGCAAAACAAGATACCAATTGTTAAGGTTCGATGGAATGCTCGTAGAGGATTCGAGTTCACCTGGGAGCGTGAAGATCAGATGAAGAAGAAATACCCGCATCTATTTCCAGAAGATTCGTCAACACCTTCAACAGCTTAAAATTTCGGGACGAAATTTATTTAACGGGTAGGTACTGTAGTGACCCGAACTTTTCCATGTTTATATATATTAATTGAGATTTATATTTACATGATTAAATTTTTCCAACATGTTAAGCAATCAAACTTGTTAAGACTTGATTAATTGAAATATGTTTCATATAGACAATTGACCACCCAAGTTGACCGGCGATTCACGAACGTTAAAACTTGTAAAAACGACATGACGATATATATATATGGATATACATATGGTTAACATGAAATTATGATAAGTAAGTATCTCCATAAGTATATTAACAATGAGTTATATACATATAAACAAGACTACTAACTTAAGGATTTCGAAACGAGACATATATGTAACGATTATCGTTGTAACGACATTTAAATGTATATATATCATATTAAGATATATTAATATATCATAATATCATGATAATATAATAATTTAAAATCTCATTAGATATAATAAACAATGGGTTAACAACATTAATTGAGATCGTTAACTTAAAGGTTTCAAAACAACGCTTACATGTAACGACTAACGATGACTTAACGACTCAGTTAAAATGTATATACATGTAGTGTATTTAGATGTATTAAAATACTTTTAGAAGACTTCAAGACATATATCAAAACACTCATACTTAACAAAAATGGTTACAGTTACTTTTCCATTCTTTTCTTTCATCAAGAATTCTAGTCGTATTCTTACCCGTATTATACACAGCTTCAAAACGTACTTACTATGAGTATATACCAATAGGAACTAGCATGGGATTCCACTCTTGATTATGTCATGTATGACTAATCAATTTTAACTTCTACCATGAGCTAGTCAACTAACTAGAACTCCTTTTAACCCCACTCACCACTCACCAATTACCACTCATCATTCACTCCATTTCACTTCCAATTCTCTTTCTAATTCTCTCTCAACACACACACACACACACTATTATGAACGTATTTTTCCAGTAGTTAATCATCATCTTCATCAAAAATCACTTCAAGAATCAAGCTATAATCATCATAGGAAGAACACTTCAAGAACACTTCAAAAATCCCTTCAAGTTTACTAATTTACTTCCAAGCTTTATAATCCATTCCAAGTAATCATCTAAGATCAAGAAACCTTTGTTATATACAGTAGGTTATCTTTCTTATTCAAGGTAATATTCATATTCAAACTTTGATTCAATTTCTATAACTATAAACTATCTTAATTCGAGTAAAAATCTTACTTGAACTTGTTTTTGTGTCATGATCCTACTTCAAGAAATTTCAAGCCATCCAAGATCCTTTGAAGCTAGATCATTTCTTGTTACTTCCAGTAGGTTTACCTACTAAACTTGAGGTAGTAATGATGTTCTTAACATCATTCGATTCATATATATAAAACTATCTTATTCGAAGGTTTAAACTCGTAATCACTAGAACATAGTTTAGTTAATTCTAAACTTGTTCGCAAATAAAAGTTAATCCTTCTAACTTGACTTTTAAAATTAACTACACACATGTTCTATATCTATATGATATGCTAACTTAATGATTTAAAACCTGGAAACACGAAAAACACCGTAAAACCGGATTTACGCCGTCGTAGTAACACCGCGGGCTGTTTTGGGTTAGTTAATTAAAAACTATGATAAACTTTGATTTAAAAGTTGTTATTCTGAGAAAATGATTTTTATTATGAACATGAAACTATATCCAAAAATTATGGTTAAACTCAAAGTGGAAGTATGTTTTCTAAAATGGTCATCTAGACGTCGTTCTTTCGACTGAAATGACTACCTTTACAAAAACGACTTGTAACTTATTTTTCCGACTATAAACCTGTAATGACCCGAAAATTTGTGACTAAATTTAAACTTAATCTTTAAAGGATTAATGATTTCGACACGATAAACAAAGTCTGTAAAACTGAATCTCAAAATTTTTGAATTACTTTTATATATTTAAATACCCTTCGGTTGTTTTCGACGATTCGCGAACAATTATATGTAAATAGATACATATATACTATAACATGAAAAGGTAACAATGTATTAATTGTTTGATACCGTACATTAAACTTATTGGTTTAAATATCTATTTGAATGTATATGATAAGTTGAAATATTTATTATTAAAATTTATTTATAAATAACTTCCAATGTGTATTTAAAAACTGATTTATGTATATTAAAAAGATATATACATATATATAATAAACGATAATAACATTCGTTTATTGATTCAATTGATATTTAGATAAGTTAACTAAAGCGTTTAAGATGAACCAGTTAAACACTAATTTGTTACAGTGTTTTCAAATTGCCACATTACTCAAAATGCTACAGTGTTTTCGAAAATCACTATTTGCTACAGTGAAATTGACTTTGCTACAGTGAACTGCTCAAACCTATAGATATACGTATCTGTTCATCGCAGAATAACCATTTTCATTCAATTTCATATTCTAATTTCGATAGATCAGAATCCAAGTCAAGATTAAACGAAAAACATCACTCTTAGATTCCTACATCTTTCAAAACCATGCTTCGAAACCCATGCTTTGAATTCAGAACAGTACTAGAACATCATATGATTATATTTTGCGTTCAAACCCATCGAAATTCTTGGAAACACTTCAACTAATGAACAAACGAGAAGACAAACCAACTACACGATATCTACGAGAAGAAAGATTTGTACTTATAATCATATATCTGGAAAGCTCTCGAAACCTAAGTAAAACTTTAACACGTATCTGTGATAAATCCTTCGGCATTATTATTACTGAAAGTAACCTTGCAATTCCTTTTTAAAAGTATCCAGTATTATCACCCATTCAACTAGTCAACGACGACCTTTCAGACTTATAACTTTGGCATATACGTTTTTGTTACTGGGGAACCTTTTATGTTCCACCATATTAGCAGTAAATGTACCAGCGACTCCGTCACTCTGCTATTTGAAACTCTCCGGAAATCACTATATATACATTGAAACCCTATCATGTACTCATCCACATCTTGTAACAATAGTTGCCATTCCAACTATCGGGAATTTGCAATCAGTATTTTGAAATCTTGCAGCACGTCTACGCCAACAGTTATATGTGTACATATAACGTCTACCTCCTCGAATTACATACTTCGAATGTGAAGTTTTTGAAAAACACCCCAAACTATGAAACTAGTTCTCTGAAATTGGAACAATGCTGATGAAGCAGCAAAAACTGTAAACGACCTTAACAGTCAAAAGTTTGATGATAAAGAATAATATGGTGGTAAAGCTGAGAAAAAGAGAAGGTTTGAAACTGGAAAACGGATTGAGCAAAGTATGAAGGAGGGTTGTGGATAAATCACAAAGACTAAACCTGCCTTCAAAGAATACAAATGATTCAGTATCTGCTGAAGTCATTAACGAATACCTTGCTCCTGATACTAAACCCCTACGGACAATATTCTTCATCATCCTTCGATATTAGAAATTCTAAGATATTATCATATCTTTCATTATAAATATCTTCGATATTTCTGAAGATATCTTCATAACTATTATCATCCGAAATTATTTATCTCTTCACGCTATCTGTGTTACATCATAAAAGAAACTATTTTTGTTTCTAATTTCTGAAAATTTTGAAAAATGGATGTTTTTGAAGTAGTGTTGGGAACTGAAGCATGAGTTAGTATAATATAATGACACTTGATCAACGTGATTATATTACAGTAAGTCATGCTGAGTTTCTAATGGAACTTGATAAAGGTTCACATATCACACCCTCATCATGAACCATGTTACATAACTCTTTTATTCTATTTAAACTCTAAACATATCAAGAAAATATTTTTCTTGATGATTCGGTCTTTTCCGAATATTCTGGTAATTTGACAAATCAAGATCGTGCCATTACGATTACCTTCTCAGAACATTAACTATGTTCATCCAAAACTCCATATCTACGAATTCTGGACCATTATTCGCTTGACTTGAGGTCGGGAAGAGAAAACAAAAACCTGGAACTTCGGAATATGAACAGGAGTATACATCACAGCAAACAAGAAAGATCATAAACCATGTATGTCTATGCGAATAGCAAGATAAAGACACGGGAGAATGATAAATACAACAATCCCTAGAGCATAATAGAAATAAACAGATTCTTCTGGTGGGAGCTGGAAAAGAAGGATGATTGTGGCAAACGTCAATATTAGGTCAAGAACCAGAACTGGATTGAGCATTTTCACAATCTTTTGAATGTATTAATTGGGGAAGAAAGTAGGGATGGTGAAAATAATGAGACGGAAGAGGTCAATTTATAGCGAAATATCAAACATAGCAATCGAGGCAGATTACACATTTAATCAAAGAAAATCCTAATTTCCGCAAATTCCGAAGAATAAAATCTTATTTAGATTATGAAGATTTTCTATTCCCTAAATTCCAGAAATCAACTCTGACTACGTCAAACGATAAGACGAAGCTTTAATTACCTCATTTCACTATTTTGTGATAACTTCACTCATACTATCCGTGTAATCGAATTGTTTTATCCATATTTACACATAGGTGAAAAACTTGTTATTTATTTAACTCACGCTATTCATAAACGAAACTCGACTAATTTAAGGTATACAAAACATTTCATTCTATTATATCCTTTTGATGAGGATTTTATGAACAAACAAATTCATGATGAGAATTCAAACTATATCATATTCTTTGATACAAGAATATCCTGATCTACGTTATTAAACTTTCCTTCACCAAATTTCGGGACGAAATTTCTTTAACGGGTAGGTACTGTAATGACCCGAAAATTTGCGACTAAATTTAAACTTAATCTTTAAAGGATTAATGATTTCGACACGATAAACAAAGTCTGTAAAACTGAATCTCAAAATTTTTGAATTACTTTTATATATTTAAATACCCTTCGGTTGTTTTCGACGATTCGCGAACAATTATATGTAAATAGATACATATATACTATAACATGAAAAGGTAACAATGTATTAATTGTTTGATACCGTACATTAAACTTATTGGTTTAAATATCTATTTGAATGTATATGATAAGTTGAAATATTTATTATTAAAATTTATTTATAAATAACTTCCAATGTGTATTTAAAAACTGATTTATGTATATTAAAAAGATATATACATATATATAATAAACGATAGTAACATTCGTTTATTGATTCAATTGATATTTAGATAAGTTAACTAAAGCGTTTAAGATGAACCAGTTAAACACTAATTTGTTACAGTGTTTTCAAATTGCCACATTACTCAAAATGCTACAGTGTTTTCGAAAATCACTATTTGCTACAGTGAAATTGACTTTGCTACAGTGAAACGCTATTATAAAAATGTATTTTAACAAATAGCGAGACGATGATTTATAGAAGTAAATGACCAAAACACTCGAAAGTTTAAGATACACGTTGAGTGATATAATTAAGGGATAATTTAAGGCTATTGATAAGGCTAAAAAGGAACATATATTTCATAGCATTATCCCCCAAGAAAGACAGGATTTTAGTTGTAATTGTTCCATATTCAAGTAATATTCGTTTATATTTAATAAGTGCGAAGACAAAAGGCGAAAACGAAGAATTGAAGACGGAAAGGTCCAAAATGCTCAAATGTACAAGATACAATTAAAAAGGTTCAAATTATTGATGAAGAACGTCTAAAAATGACAAGAGTACAAGTTGCGGAACGCAAAGTACACGATATAAAATAGTACGCAAGGACGTCTGAAAATCCGGAACCGGGACCCGAGTCAAGAAGAAACGCCAGACGCAACGGACCAAAAATATCTAGTCTACTATGCACAAGAATAAAATATAATATATAAATAATTATATTAATTATTTATATATTTATATTTATTTTATATTATGTCGACAAGCTAGGAGCCAAAACAATGTGAGCTGTCCCTGGTCCTCATGCGAGTCGCATGGCCAGAAGGCCATTTCCATGCGAGTCGCATGACTCCAGATTTCAGGCCAGGTTCTATAAATTGCAACATTTTTTGCCGAGTAAAGAAAGAAAAAAAAACATACACAAATATACATATTACTCCGTATTTATTTTAATTATTTATTATTATTATTATTATTATTAATAATAAGATTATTATTAATCTTATTATTTTTATTATTAGTATTATTATTTTTGCGATACAAAAATAATAATGTACATAAAATATTACGACGGAGTGCTGTCCAAGTAATTTTCAAAACAAGTTTCCGAGCGAGCTAGAGCTAAGGAAAATATGGGTTGCCAAGGAAATTATGGGTAATGTTCGGGGGTATTTTTGTGAATCAAACCTCGTGTTTATCATCTCCGATGCGTCTACGTGCTTTCCTACAATATTGTATATACAATATTTATATGTGTGAGTTTCATATGATCCCTTTTACCCTTTACATTTTTGGGCTGAGAATACATGCAAATGCTTTAATAACTGTTTTACAATAATTATAAAGTGTGAGTTTCATATGATGCCTTTTACTCAATATATTTTTGGGCTGAGAATATATGCACTTTATTTTAAACGCAATGGATACAAGTACATACTAAATTCTACACTGAGTTTGAACCGAAAATCCCTTAGCTTTGGTAACTAGTAACTGCCAGTTATAAGAACTGGTGGGCGCGAGTAGTAGTATATGGATCCATAGGGCTTGATATCCCTGTTCGAGCTAGAGCGCTAGCCTTTTAACGGACGTATGCTATTTGAGAAGCGTACACGTTGGTTTGCGTGTATTATTAAGATGATTATACAAAGGGTACAAATAATATAAGCATTAAAGTTTAGTTACCAGGGTGCTCAATTTTGTAGAACCGATTGATAAACGTTTCGGATGAAACAACTGAAATCTTGTGATCCACCTTTTATGTAAAACCTATTGATAAACGTTTTGAATAAAACAACTGAACTTTTGTAATCCACATTGATATACGGATTATGTGTAATATTAAAACTATGAACTCACCAACCTTTGTGTTGACACTTGAAGCATGTTTATTCTCAGGATTCTAGAAGTCTTCCGCTGTTTGCTTATACGTGATACAAGATATGTGCTTGGAGTCATACATGCTATATACAAGAAACTTGCATTCACCAAACCATTACCATGTATCTTATTTTGACTGTATTGTCAACAGATGTATTATTGTAAACCATTAAATGGTGATTGTCTATACGTAGAAATCATCAGATGTTAAAAACCTGGAATTTATATATTCATTTATGAAATACCTTTTCAAACGAATACAATGTTACAAAATGTATCACATAGAGGTCAAATACCTCGCAATGAAATCAATGAATGACGTGTTCGTCCATATGGATTTGGAGCGATCGTCACAAAACCTATAATTTTTCTGTTTAGATTCATAAAATAGAGTTCAATATGAAACCATAGCAATTTGATTCACTCAAAACGGATTTATAGTGAAGAAGTTATGGGTAAAACAAGATTGGATAATTTTTCTCATTTTAGCTACGTGAAAATTGGTAACAAATCTATTCCAACCATAACTTAATCAACTTGTATTGTATATTATGTAATCTTGAGATACCATAGACACGTATACAATGTTTCGACCTATCATGTCGACACATCTATATATATTTCGGAACAACCATAGACACTCTATATGTGAATGTTGGAGTTAGCTATACAGGGTTGAGGTTGATTCCAAAATATATATAGTTTGAGTTGTGATCAATACTAAGATACGTATACACTGGGTCGTGGATTGATTCAAGATAATATTTATCGATTTATTTCTATACATCTAACTGTGGACAACTAGTTGTAGGTTACTAACGAGGACAGCTGACTTAATAAACTTAAAACATCAAAATATATTAAAAGTGTTGTAAATATATTTTAAACATACTTTGATATATATGTATATATTGTTATAGGTTCGTGAATCAACTAGTAGCCAAGTCTTACTTCCCGACGAATTAAAAATCTGTGAAAGTGAGTTATAGTCCCACTTTTAAAATCTAATATTTTTGGGATGAGAATACATGCAGGTTTTATAAATGATTTACAAAATAGACACAAGTACGTGAAACTATATTCTATGGTTGAATTATCGAAATCGAATATGCCCCTTTTTATTAAGTCTAGTAATCTAAGAATTAGGGAACAGACACCCTAATTGACACGAATCCTAAAGATAGATCTATTGGGCCTAACAAACCCCATCCAAAGTACCGGATGCTTTAGTACTTCGAAATTTATATCATATCCGAAGGGTGTCCCGGAATGATGGGGATATTCTTATATATGCATCTTGTTAATGTCGGTTACCAGGTGTTCACCATATGAATGATTTTTATCTCTATGTATGGGATGTGTATTGAAATATGAAATCTTGTGGTTTATTGTTACGATTTGATATATATAGGTTAAACCTATAACTCACCAACATTTTTGTTGACGTTTAAAGCATGTTTATTCTCAGATGATTACTAAGAGCTTCCGCTGTTGCATACTAAAATAAGGACAAGATTTGGAGCCCATGTTTGTATGATATTGTGTAAAAACTGCATTCAAGAAACTGATTTCGATGTAACATATTTGTATTGTAAACCATTATGTAATGGTCGTGTGTAAATAGGATATTTTAGATTATCATTATTTGATAATCTACGTAAAGCTTTTTAAACCTTTATTTATGAAATAAAGGTTATGGTTTGTTTTAAAAATGAATGCAGTCTTTGAAAAACGTCTCATATAGAGGTCAAAACCTCGCAACGAAATCAATTAATATGGAACGTTTTTAATCAATAAGAACGGGACATTTCAGTTGGTATCAGATCGTTGGTCTTAGAGAACCAGAAAATTTGCATTAGTGTGTCTTATCGAGTTTGTTAGGATGCATTAGTGAGTCTGGACTTCGATCGTGTTTTCTTTAAAAATGATTGCTTAACATTTTTGTTGGAAACTATATATTTTTAACATATGAATATTATGTGATATATTAATCCCTTAACGTGTTTGATATTATGTGATAGATGTCTACCTCTAGAACAAGTCCCATTGACTCACCTATTGAATTCTATTTATAATAGATTTTTGAATTATTAAAGTGAATTATTAAAGTATGAATTATTAAAGTGAATTATTAAAGTATGAATTATTAAAATAAATTATTAAAGTATGAATTATTAAAGTGAATTATTAAAGTATGAATTATTAAAGTGAATTATTAAAGTATGAATTATTAAAGTGAATTATTAAAGTTAAAGTAAAGTAAAAATAAAGTAAAGGTAAAGTTTAAGTATAGTAAAAGTATAAAACTATGTACGTATAATACGCGTATAAATATATATAATATTAATTTAAATTGTTATATATATTTAATAAAATAAAATATAAATATCGTTATCTTTATCATACTAGTTACGTAATGAGTTGTCAAAAGTGGTTCTAGATATTTATAAAAGTTATATACGTTTTAATAATAAAGTTCTTTTTAAACTGAAAACGTTTTTGTACGTTTAAAACTAAATAGATCAATCGAGTCTTTATGAGATTCAATCTTCCACTATCCTTTGTCTAGTTCTCAATGATTGACAATTTGTTCTTATTTATAAATCACTTCACCATTTTCCGAATATTGTTAAAATGGAAAGATTTCTCAAATCAACGTGGGCCTTTCAACAGAGACTTGTAATCATAATTCAATATATCTAATAATTCAATCATTTGATCTTATTTTCTAATTCCATTGATAAACATTTTGAAATAGATACAATCATATAAAGTATTTAATCTAATATTTTGTTTACGTTTCAAGTTATAATATATATACACATATACATATATAATCATATTCGTTTAATGGTTCGTGAATCGTTGGAACTTGGTCGAGGTTGAATGAATGTATGAACATAGTTTAAAATTCTTGAAATTTAACTTAACAAATATTGTTTATCGTGTCGGAAACATATAAAGATTAAAGTTTAAATTTGGTTGGAAATTTTCGGGTTGTCACAGTACCTACCCGTTAAAGAAATTTCGTCCCGAAATTTGAGTGGAAAGGTCGTGAATGATAATAAGTATGTTTTCATGATGCATACGGGCTAAAAATTAGAGTTTTATCATCAGTGAATAATTTGGATAAACAATCCATTTATATGAAGAGTACGAATGAAGCTAACATAGAAGAGTGAAATGAGTAAGTGTGGATTCATCTTATCATTTGACGTAGATATGATTGATTCCCAGATTTCAAGGGATTTGAAGAAAATCTTCTTAATAAGATTTGACTCTCCGGTAATCAAGGGAATTAGGATCTGCTTTAAATGCGATCGTCCATTTTAATTGTTCTGTCGGAGATTTTCTTATAAATTCACCTCCTTCGTTTCCTTACAACTCACACCTTCTGTTGATGCATTTTATGCAAGTCTCTAGACATCTACCCACGTCCATTGCAGGTACAACAATTTACAGGCCACCATGATTGCTCGTTATTATCCTATCCGTATTTGTATGTGGTTACAGGAACTGTAGGAACGAGATTTAGATGTTTGACTATGTTAGACTTAGTCAGACGTACGAGTGAAGCCTCACTAGTACGGCTAACAGGCTCATACGCACGGTTGATGCTGAGCTAAGTCACAATTACAACCTAAATGTGAAGACACGAGTGAGTGATCACCCGTACGGCTGATGAAGCCAACTCGTACTTGTGATGAATGAATCGTATGGGTGAGTCAACAGCAGGGGTATATAAAGTCTTATGTTCTTCATTTTAGGTTAAGCCTCTCATTTGTTACACACACTCAGATCTAGTGAGCTCCTCCGATTCTCTCTCAGTCCAAATCACCCAGGTGGTGAATAATAGCTCTAGGTGTTGATCTAATCACACTTGATTTAGTTGTGGTTTGACTAAATTAATCAAAAAAAAAAACTTAACCTATTCACTAGAGGGTTTGATTCACTTATTCTGCCATTGTGTGAGTTAAATCTGTTGATTTCTAAGTTCCTAGTCATGTTTCATCACCTTCTATTCTTTCCCCCTCAACTCATATTTTAAAGTATTCATCAATATCCTCCATCCAGTTCTGATTCTCGATATACTTCTAACTTTCATATCGGTCATTCTTCTTTTTCATCTGCCACCGGAAGAATCTATTTACTTCTACTATACTCTTGGGTTTATAGTGTTTCTAGTTCTCCCGTGTCTTTATATTGCTATATGCATCGATATATATGGTTTATAATTTCTGGTTTGTCATTGGGCTTTATATGTTCCCTTATATTTCAAAGTCTCTGCTTCTGTCTTCTATAATCATTATCATTCACAGTTAATGCTCTCTTTTATTTGCTGCAATTTATACCCCAATTTCTATTTCGGAGTTTTGTCCTTTTGTTTCTTCTTCTTGCGATTAAGCACCGCTTGTAATGGTCCAGAATTCATAGATATGAATTTCGGAATGAACATTGTTAATGTTCTAGGAAGAAAATTGTGATGGCACGATCTTGACTGGTCAAATTACTAGAATACCTTGGAAAAGGCCGAATCATCAAGAAATATTTTCTTGATATTTTAGAGGTTAAATAGAATACAAGAGTCGTATAACATGGCACATGATGATGTTATGATCTGTGAATCATCACGTTCCTTTTAGAAACTTAGCATGACTTACTGTAATATAATCACATTGATCAAGTGTCATTATATTATACTAATTCATGCTTCAGTTCCCAACACTACTTCAAAATATTCCTATTTTAAACTTGAATGTTTCAGAATTTAGAAACTAAAATAGTTTCTTTTATGATGTAATACAGATAGCGCGAAGAGGTAAATGATTTCAAATAAGAAAAATTAAGAAAATATCTTCAGAAATATGGAGGATATTTATAATGAAAGATATGATGATATTTTAGAATTTCTAATATTAGAGGATGATGAAGAATATTGTTCGCAGAGGTTTAGAGTCAGGAGCAAAGTATTCGTTAATGACTTCAGTAGGTACTGAATCATTTGGATCCTTTGAAGTCAGGTTCAGTCTTTGTAATTTGTCCACAGCCTCCTTCCTACTTTGCTCAATCCGTTTTCCAGTTCCAAAACTTCTCTTTTTCTGCGCTTTGCCAGCACACTTCATCATTATCATCCAGCTTTTACCGTTTAAAGTCGTTTATAGTTTTTGTTGCTTCATCAGCATTTTTTTTTTTGGAGAACCAATTCGTAGTTCGGAGTGTTTTTCAGAAACTTCACATTCAAATTAAGTCCAGAAGATAGACGTTATATATACACATATAACTGTTGGCGTAGACATGCTGCGAGATTTTAAAATACTGATTGCTAATTCCCAATGATTCGTATGGCAATTCTCATTACAAGATGCGAATGAGTAAATAATGGGGTTTCAATGAATAATTATAATGACTTTTTGGAGAGGCTAAAGTCAAAGGGTAATGAAGTTGTTGGTACATCAGCTAATAATGTGGTGGAATGTAAAAGGTTCCCTGGTAACGATGGTGTATATCTCAAGGTTATAATAATGTTAGTCTGACTGAAAAGTCGAAGTTGACTTGCTGGAGCTGTGACAAAACTGGCTACTTTGAATAGGAGTCGCAAAGTTATTTTTACTAATAAATGCCAAAGAATCTGACGCGGATACGTTGTTTAAACTTTTACTTTGGTTTCAAGAGTTTTTCGGGTACATAACTGTGGGTAACATGTGGTTGGATCATCATCTCGATTGCTCATCATTCGAAGTGTCTTCAGAAATTTTCATAGGGTTTGAACATAGATTGTAATCGTTAACATACATTTGATGTTCTAACACAGTTTTGAAGTCAAAATATAGCTTGTGAAAGATGTAAGGATCTAAGAGTGATGATTTTGGTCATATCTCAAGTTGAATTTTGAGATTTCAAAATCAGAATATGTAATTAAATTTTGAATGAGTATGGTTGTTTTGATTTTTATAAAAGAATGTATATTGTTGTGAAAGTAGGGAGTATAATGGATGATTTGCTGAATCAGATTCGAAGAATGTAACATATTAATTGTGAATTTATATATCTCTCGGGTATTACCTACCCGTTAAAAAAATTTTACAATTAATATTTTGTACAAACGAATTTTATTACAGTCTTTATGAAAATATATATATGTATATTTTCTTCAGATGTAACATAGATTTAATGAGTTAATGTTAAATTAAACTCATTTGATTTACGGTTGAAACTAGAATTGAATAATCCCTAAAGGTTTTAAAAAGTACATAAATTTTACGCAGTATTTCTTTAATGACATTGAAATTATGAATCAATACTTCATTATTTGTTGATGTATGATGTTCGGTTCGTGGAATTCTTGTGAATTTCGCAAAGTACGAATGATGTTATCTGAAAAGTTTCGGGTACATCGATGATGAAAGTGTAAAATCAAATATATACTTGATTTATTATGAATTGGAATTTGTTAATTTTCGACAGAGATTGTAGTTAACGCTAGTTAAGTTGCGGCCGAAGGACGTACATTATTGCATATTTGTAATATGAATTAACCGAGTAGTTAAGATTCACACACAATAGCTTAGCACGAAAAGATTTATTTCAATATATATATATATATATATATATATATATATATATATATATATATATATATAAAATATACATATAATTTCTTCAGAGGGAATGAGTTAATTCTTCATAACTCGTTGATACAATATACACGTTATTGATTAGTAATGATGTCCACAATGATTCTTGAACTGACGGAGTTTGTGATGTTATCTGTGTTGTTGATTCGGATGTTGACTGTATTGACGATGCTGGTAACGCTGACGGTACTGTTGATGCTGTTGGTAAAGCAAGTTTAGCTTGTTAATCACACACCATTTTTGTCAGGGTTTCTACTCTTCCTTCTATCATTTTGGTTCGCTTAACTGATTTATGGTTAGGGCTAGATTAGATAATCTCTAAGACTTTAGAGATTACATAATCGCCGCGGAATATTTCTCCAATGAAGTTATGAATTAATACTTCGTCAGTTATTGTTGTTGGTACTCCTTGGTATCTATGGTGCGTATGACGTTGATGCTCGTGGGACATATTGTGAAGTTGAGGTTTACGACGCGGTTGTGGTTGGAGGTGGTAATGGTACTGTTGGCGTTGATGATGGTGGTACTGGTTATACTGCTGATGCTGCTGCTGGTGTTTGTAATCTCTGCACCATATTCTCCAAAGCCACTACCCGAGCGCGAAGCTCGTTGACTTCTTCTATTACACCGGGGTGATTGTCGGTTCGGACGAGCGGATAAATAAAATCTAAAATTTGATGTAATATATAATCGTGACGAGATACTCTGGAAATGAGCGAGAAAATGGTGTTTCGGACAGGTTCGTCGGTAAGTGCTTCAGGTTCTTCGTCAAGAGGGCAATGTGGTGTATGGAAGGGATCACCTTCTTCTTGTCTCCAATGATTGAGGAGGCTACGAACCCATCCCCAATTCATCCAGAATAGGTGATGACTGATTGGTTGATCTATTCCGGTCACACTGCTTTCGGAGCTTGAATGGGATTCCATTTCGGAATCTGAGTGACTTGAACTGATGACGAATTCCATTTCGTACGATTGGATAAAGGATTTTTTTTTTCGATATGAAATGATTTGGCTAACGGATGGTATTCTAATTACATAGAATATATATATATATAGATCAAAAGATTTCGTAGATTACGGAGGACTTTGAGGATGATAAGTAGTTAATTTTCGACACAAAATGATAAGCAAAACTTTTGACATGCAGACACGGTTGAAGTCCAGACTCACTAATGCATCCTATCGACTTATCAGTTAGACACACTAATGCAGACCTGGTTCGCTAAGACCACCGCTCTGATACCAACTGAAAGGACCCGTTCATATACATTATAAACGATTCACAATAGTTGATTACATTGCGAGGTATTTGACCTCTATATGATACATTTTACAAACATTGCATTCGTTTTTAAAAGACAAACTTTATTTACATCGAAAATTAACAGGCATGCATACCATTTCATAATATCCACTATCCAACTATAAATTGATTTAATAATAATCTTTGATGAACTCAATGACTCGAATGCAACGTTCTTCGAAATATGCTATGAAAGACTCCAAGTAATATCTTTAAAATGAGCAAATGCACAGCGGAAGATTTCTTTAACACCTGAGAATAAACATGCTTTAAAGTGTCAACCAAAAGGTTGGTGAGTTCATTAGTTTATCATAATCATTTGTTTCCATCATTTTAATAGACCACAAGAATTTCATTTCCAGTTCTCATAAATATACGTCCCATGCATAGAGACAAAAATAATCATTCATATGGTGAACACCTGGTAACCGACATTAACTAGATACATATAAGAATATCCCCTATCATTCCGGGATCCTCCTTCGGACATGATATAAATTTCGAAGTACTAAAGCATCCGGTACTTTGGATGGGGTTTTTTAGGCCCAATAGATCTATCTTTAGGATTCGCGTCAATTAGGGTGTATGTTCCCTAATTCTTAGATTACCAGACTTTAATAAAAAGGGGCATATTCGATTCGATAATCCAACCATAGAATGTAGCTTCGATTACTTGTGTCTATTTCGTAAAACATTTATAAAAGCAGCGCATGTATTCTCAGTCCCAAAAATATATATTGCAAAAGCATTTAAAAAGGGAGCAAATGAAACTCACCATACTGTATTTCGTAGTAAAAATACATATAACGTCATTGAACATGTGCAAGGTTGCCCTCGGATTCACGAACCTAAATTAATTATATATATTTATATGTTGGTCAATATTTGTCTAACAAATTAGGTCAAGTCATAGTGTACTACAATCCTAATGCTCGAGACTAATATGCAAAAGTCAACAAAAATAAATTTGACTCAAAATAATTTCCAAAAATCTATACATGATTAATATATAGTTTAAATATCGTCGTTTTATATTTTTAAATATTTTTTTAAAAGATTTATTAGAGTAAATAATATAATTTATTTATTAATAAATAAAATTTTATATTAAATTTATATAATAAAATATACTTTTATATATATTAAGTAATAAAATTTATAGGGTTCATTTAATATCATAAAGATAATATGATAGGTATTATTAAAGTAAGTTATTACACGTAGTAAAATATGTTTGTATCACATATTTATTTGATAAAATAATATCTATAATGATAGTAAGTAAAAGTTGTATTATTTTGTAATAATAATTAGTATTATAAAAATATCAATATTTATAATTACTAAGATGACATTATGATAAAACGATAATTCTAATTATGATAACTTTAATATTTACGATAATTTTTAATATTATCTTTAAAATAATAATTCTATTTAAAATAATAATAATAATGATATTTTATAGTAACAATGACATTTCTATTAAAATGATAATTTTTGTTAAAATGATAGTTTTAATACTAACGATACTTTTAATAATAATAGTAATGATAAAAATAATAAGAACGATAATTTTATCTAAATCAATATCTTATAATATTTTAATTTCATCATGATACTCTTACTCATTATTTCCTAATCGTTTCGTTTAATAGGTTTTAATCGTCTTTTATATCGTGTTCATAATAATGATAATAATAGTAATCAAAATAATTAGGTGTTACAAATATTTGTTTTAATTACACTAATATTAATAATGATAGTTACTATAACATTATTAACGATAATACTAATAATTATCTTAATGATAATATAGTAATAATAATAATAACAATAACAATAACCATTTTTAAATAATGATATATATATTAATAATGAAAATAATAATAATAATACTAATAATAATAATAATAATAATAATAATTGGATAATAATAATAATACTAATTATAACTTTAACGATAATAACGATAGTAATAATAAAAAAATAACAATTTTTAATGATAAATCCCTTTTATTGATAAAGATAATAATAATCATAATAATAAGATAAAACTAGAACGACGATAAAAATGACGATAATAATAATCATTTTTAATAAAAATATCAAAAATTCAATTGATCATTCTAAAGGAAAAGGTCTTAATTTTTCGCTAGCTTTCCAAGGACATGCATATCTTATACCTTATCTCAACCGCAAGTGTAACTAATTCAAGATTCAACCTAACCTGTCTAAGGGCAATATCAAAAGTACAAGCATGCATAATCTTAAATACTCGAGCACTAGTCAGGGATACACTATTAGTATGTAAAAGTTAAATTATGAGTACTCACGTATCAATATTGAGATTCAATATTGCAGGAAAGGTACATAGACGCAACGGAAATGATAAACACTATATTGACCTCACGAGCATACCCATGAACCATACTCAATCACCTCCATAGCTATAACCAGTAATTTCCTTAATCATATCCTACTCGAAAAACAATTTCGAAACCACTCGGACAGCACTCCGTCGTAATATTTTATGTATACTAATAATATCTTGAAATAATACGGAGTAAATATATATATGTAAATCGATTGAGAGAGTTTAGAGAAAAATATTTTCAAGTTTCTATGAAATAATGAAACCTATTGAATTCTATTTATAATAGATTTTTGAATTATTAAAGTGAATTATTAAAGTATGAATTATTAAAGTGAATTATTAAAGTATGAATTATTAAAGTGAATTATTAAAGTATGAATTATTAAAGTGAATTATTAAAGTATGAATTATTAAAGTGAATTATTAAAGTATGAATTATTAAAGTGAATTATTAAAGTATGAATTATTAAAGTGAATTATTAAAGTTAAAGTAAAGTAAAAATAAAGTAAAGGTAAATTTTAAGTATAGTAAAAGTATAAAACTATGTACGTATAATACGCGTATAAATATATATAATATTAATTTAAATCGTTATATATATTTAATAAAATAAAATATAAATATCGTTATCTTTATCATACTAGTTAAGTAATGAGTTGTCAAAAGTGGTTCTAGATATTTATAAAAGTTATATACGTTTTAATAATAAAGTTCTTTTTAAACTGAAAATGTTTTTATACGTTTGAAACTAAATAGATCAATCGAGTCTTTATGAGATTCAATCTTCCACTATCCTTTGTCTAGTTTTCAATGATTGACAATTTGTTCTTATTTATAAATCACTTTACCATTTTCCGAATATTGTTAAAATGGAAAGATTTCTCAAATCAACGTGGGCCTTTCAACAGAGACTTGTAATCATAATTCAATATATCTAATAATTCAATCATTTGATCTTATCTTCTAATTCCATTGATAAACATTTTGAAATAGATACAATCATATAAAGTATTTAATCTAATATTTTGTTTACATTTCAATTATAATATATATACACATATACATATATAATCATATTCGTTTAATGGTTCGTGAATCGTTGGAACTTGGTCGAGGTTGAATGAATGTATGAACATAGTTTAAAATTCTTGAAATTTAACTTAACAAATATTATTTATCGTGTCGGAAACATATAAAGATTAAAGTTTAAATTTGGTTGGAAATTTTTGGGTTGTCACAAACACGAAAGTCTTCCTCACTCATGTTCAAATTCTGACGAGTTGCCGGTGCCATTTCCTTCAAAAATAGCCAAAAGAATTGAGTTAATCATATAGAATTTAAGAGTAATCAATAGTATTTCGTAGCATAATATGAACTTATTTATAAAAGCTTTTTCTTCATATTAGCATTTTATATTTTTAATTCGGGTAGTACCTACCCGTTAAGTTCATACTTAGTAGCTACTATACAATTCAACTACTACGATTCTATATGAAAAAACTTATTACAATAATAATTCGCGTTCAAACTTTATATAATATTTTACAAACTTACAATACCTCCATTATACATATAGGATGAAATATAGCACATAATAACATTGCTACTCGGCAGCTATAAAGGCAATTCTAGTTAATACGCAAGTTGTTCAGCAAAAGAAATAAAGACACGTAATTCATAAGTCCAGAAACAAGTCATGCATTCTGGTTTTACTAAGACGACTTCCCATCCTTGGTTTTGTGGAAAGTAACCGTTATGACCATTGGATAGGCAGCATGTTGTAATGTCGTCAAAAGGACGAGGGTTTCGTAATGCCCAGCAGCCCCGTAACAATCTAAAAACCTTGTTTCTCATCTCAACTACCGAGTCCGTCACTTGTGGAAATGTTTTATTTAAAAGTTGCAACCCAATGTTCTTTTTCTCAATTTGATGAGAAGCGAACATTATTAACCCGTAAGCATAACATGCTTCTTTATGTTGCATGTTAGAAGCTCTTTCTAAAGAACGGAGTCCTATGTTGGGATATGTTGAGTCAAAATAGGTTCGTAACCCGTAGCGAAAAATTGCATCTGCGTTTCTCGCACTAAATGCCTTAAAGAAAACTTGGCGTAACTTAAATCTCCCCAATGTGATATACCCCATCTTTCAAAGGAAAGCCTTTTATATACTAAGGCATGCCTGGAATGCCTTTCAAACGTTTGACAAACTAATTTTGCCGTAACTAATTGTGCTGATGAATTCTGCCCGACTCTAGACAAGATTTCATCAATCATATCTCCTGGTAGGTCTTCTAAAATTTTCGGTTGTCTACCCTTAACGACCATTTTGTTTTTATACTGTAAAATAGACAAGGATTAGATTCGTAAAAGATAATTAACAAACAATACAAGCAATTTTTACATAGAATATAAAAGTACAAGCACACTACAATACACATAATACACAACATGATTACAACCCTCTAATCTGAATCACTGGTTTCTTCTTCTTCTTCGGACTTGGTTCGTTTTCCTAATTTTCTAGGGATATATGGTGTTCCTCTAATACGAGCCGTCGTTTTCCATAATAGTTTAGAAAAACCTGGTGGTTTAGAGGTTCCCGGGTTATTGTTACAATTTAGGAAATACGGACGTTGCCGATACATATAAAGTTCATCGGGGTTGGAATCAGGTTTCTCTATTTTTATACCTTTTCCCTTATTATTTTCTTTTGCTATATTAAATTGGGTCGAGGTAATTTCTATTACATCATCAAAATCCTCATCAGGATCCGATTCATCAGAAAATTGGTAATCTTCCCAATATTTTGCTTCTTCGGCGGAAACACCATTGACCATTTTTAACTTTGGTCCGTTGGTTGAGGATTTTCTTTTATTTAATCGATTTACTGTAGGTATCAATATTTCTTCCTTCGGAACCTCTTCTTCTTTTGGTTCCTCTTCTTTCGGTTCCTCTTCTTCCGGTTCCTCTTCTTCCGGTTCCTCCTCTTCCGGTTCCTCTTCTTCCGGTTCCTCTTCGGGAATTTGTGAATCTTCCCAAAGTATATATTCGACTCTTCATTATTATTAGGTGAGTCGATGGAATTTGTACTAGAGGTAGACATCTATCAGACAATATCAAACACGTTAAGAGATTAATATATCACATAATATTTACATGTTAATAATATATAGTTTCCAACAAAAAAATGTTAAGCAATCATTTTTAAAGAAAACACGGTCGAAGTCCAGACTCACTAATGTATCCTAACAAACTCGATAAGACACACTAATGCAAATTTCTGGTTCTCTAAGACCAACGCTCGGATACCAACTGAAATGTCCCGTTCATATTGATTATAAACGTTCCATATTAATTGATTTCGTTGCGAGGTTTTGACCTCTATATGAGACGTTTTTCAAAGACTGCATTCTTTTTTAAAACAAACCATAACCTTTATTTTATCGACAAGGTTAAAAGGACACCACCTAGATTATCAGAAATGATAATCTAAAAATATTACACTTACACACTACCAATACATATTGGTTTACAATATTAATATGTTACAACAAAGTAAATTTCTAATGCAGTTTTAAACAATATTATACAAGCATGCCGACTCCAAATCTTGTACATATATTAGCATGCAACAACAAAGCTCTTAATAATCACCTGAAAATAAACATGCTTTAAGCGTCAACAAAAATGTTGGTGAGTTATAGGTTTATCCTATATATTTATTAAATCGTAATAATAGACCACAAGATTTCATTTTTCAATATACATCCCATACATAGAGATAAAAATCATTCATATGATTTGAACACCTGGTAACCGACATTAACAAGATGCTTATAAGAATATCCCCTATCATTCCGGGACATCCATCGGACATGATAAAACAACATCGAAGTACTAAAGCATTCGCTACAACGGATGGGGTTTGTTGGGCCCAATAGATCTATCTTTAGGATTCGCGTCAATTAGTAGACTGGTTTACTAATTCTTAGGTTACCGAGTAAAAGGGGCATATTCAGCTTCGATCGTTCAACCATAGAAAGTAGTTTCATGTACTTGTGTCTATTTTGTAAAACATTTATAAAGCTGCATGTATTCTCATCCTAAAAATATTAGATTTTAAAAGTGGGACTATAACTCACTTTCACTGATTTTTACTTCGTCGGGAAGTAAGACTTGGCCACTGGTCGATTCACGAACCTATAACAAATATGTACATATATATCAAAGTATGTTCAAAATATATTTACAACACTTTTAATACATTTTGATGTTTTAAGTTTATTAAGTCAGCTGTCCTCGTTAATAACCTACAACTAGTTGTCCAAAGTTAGATGCACAGAAATAAATTGATATACATTATCTTGAATCAATCCACGACCCAGTGTATACATGTCTCAGGCTAGATCAGAACTCAAAGTATATATATTTTTGAAATCAACCTCAACTCTGTATAGCTAACTCCAACATTACTGCATATAGAGTGTCTATGGTTGTTCCAAATAATATATATACATGGGTCGATATGATATGTCAAAACATTTGCATACGTGTCTATGGTATCCAAAGATTACATAATATATTAGAATACATGTATAATAGAATATAAGTTAGCTAGGATATGATTTGTATAGAATTGTTACAATATTTCCCGTAGCTACAACAATCAAAAAATATCCAATCTTGTTTTACCCATAACATCTTCGTTTTAAATCCGTTTTGAGTGAATCAACTTGCTATGGTTTCATATTGAAATCTATTTTATGAATCTAAATAGAAAAAGAATAGGTTTATAGTCAAAAATATAAGTTACAAGTCATTTTTGTAAGAGGTAGTCATTTCAGTCGAAAGAACGACGTCTTGATGACCATTTTGAAAAACATACTTCCACTTTGATTTTAACCATGATTTTTGGATACAGTTTCATGTTCATAAGAAAAATCATTTTCCCATAAAAAAAACTTTTTAATCAAAGTTTATCATAGGTTTTAATTATCAAACCCAAAACAGCCCGTGGTGTTACTACGACGACGTATGTCCGGTTTTACGGTGTTTTTTGTGTTTCCAGGTTTTAAATCATTAAGTTAGCATATCATATAGATATAGAATATGTGTTTAGTTGATTTCAAAAGTCAATTTAGAAGGATTAACTTTTGTTTGCGAACAAGTTTAGAATTAACTAAACTCTGTTCTAGTGATTTCAAGTTTAAACCTTCGAATAAGGTAGTTTTATATATATGAATCGAATGATGTTATGAACATCATTAATACCTCAGGTTTTGTGGATAAACCTACTGGAAATGAGAAAAATAGATCTAGCTTCAAAGGATCCTTGGATGGCTTGAAAGTTCTTGAAGCAGAATCATGACACGAAAACAAGTTCAAGTAAGATTTTCACTCGAAATAAGATTGTTATAGTTATAGAAATTGAATCAAAGTTTGAATATGAGTATTACCTTGTATTAGAAAGATATCTTACTATAAATAAGAAAGATTTCTTGAGGTTGGATGATCACTTTACAAGATTGGAAGTCAGCTAGCAAACTTGGAAGTATTCTTGATTTTATGAAACTAGAACTTATAGAATTTATAAAGAACACTTAGAACTTGAAGATAGAACTTGAGAGAGATCAATTAGATGAAGAAAATTGAAGAATGAAAGTGTTTGTAGGTGTTTTTGGTCGTTGGTATATGGATTAGATATAAAGGATGTGTAATTTTGTTTACATGTAAATAAGTCATGAATGATTACTAATATTTTTGTAATTTTATGAGACATTTCATGCTAGTTGCCAAATGATGGTTCCCAAATATGTTAGGTGACTCACATGGACTGCTAAGAGCTGATCATTGGAGTGTATATACCAATAGTACATACATCTAAAAGCTGTGTATTGTATGAGTACGAATACGGGTGCATACGAGTAGAATTGTTGATGAAACTGAACGAGGATGTAATTATAAGCATTTTTGTTAAGTAGAAGTATTTTGATAAGTGTCTTAAAGTCTTTCAAAAGTGTATGAATACATATTAAAACACTACATGTATATACATTTTAACTGAGTCGTTAAGTCATCGTTAGTCGTTACATGTAAGTGTTGTTTTGAAACCTTTAGGTTAACGATCTTGTTAAATGTTGTTAACCCATTGTTTATTATATCAAATGAGATGTTAAATTATTACATTATCATGATATCATGATGTATTAATATATCTTAATATGATATATATACATTAAATGTCGTTACAACGATAATCGTTACATATATGTCTCGTTTCGAAATCATTAAGTTAGTAGTCTTGTTTTTACATATGTAGTTCATTGTTAATATACTTAATGATATGTTTACTTATCATAATATCATGTTAACTATATATATATATATATATATATATATATATATATATATATATATATATATATATATATATATATATATATATATATATATATATATATATATATATATATGACATCATATAGTATTTACAAGTTTTAAAGTTCGTGAATCACCGGTCAACTTGGGTGGTCAATTGTCTATATGAAACCTATTTCAGTTAATCAAGTCTTAACAAGTTTGATTGCTTAACATGTTGGAAACACTTAGTCATGTAAATATCAATTTTATTTAATATATGTAAACATGAAAAAGTTCGGGTCACTACACTTGCTATATGACTTACTGACATGGAAAAAGTTATTTTTTCTTGTTCAAATGTCGGATATCTTGCCCACTATCATTGACTTGGAGAGCGACTCAGATTCATCTGCCACCTCGCCTGTTACTGCTGCTGAATCACAGATCCCGTCATCGCTACCCTCCAGTGACTCTGGCGATTCGTCCTCTGGGGATAGTAGCCACGCACCTGACCTGATGATCATCTCAGATGGAGATGATGATCCAGAGGAGATTCCACCTCCACCTAGCCCAGGACTCCCGGAGCCACAGCACCATTCCGGTGGTGCTGTGATTCCTCGGGGAAATGAGGACGGTCCTTTCTGTAATGAGCTTGGACATTGGGTCAGACACCTTGCTGATGGACGTGTCGTGCCGATCCCGCCTAGCAGATATCGACTTATGACCACCTGTCGAGCAGATCCACCCTCAGATGATTCAGATGACTCATCATCCGATGACTCCAGCGAGGAGGATTCCGATGAGGATTCCGAGGAGGACCCTGAAGAGGAGCCCGTGCAGCCGCCCTCTACCCCGCCGAAGAAGAGGTATCGTTTCGATGGTACTGTTATTCCAGGGGTTAACGGAGGTAGACCGTTCTTGGACGCACGTGGACAGTTGGTTAGGGTCACCGCCCGTAAGCGGGTTGTGCCTTACCCTACCGATCCATTCGTGCATAAGGCTTCCTGTTATTCACCATCTACTTCTGGTGCTGGACCGTCTGCACCACCAGCACCACCTGTACCATCTGCAACGCCTGCCCCACTAGCATCCCCCGTCGTCGAGGAACTGACGAGGAAAGTGCATATCCTCCGTGCTCGGGTAACTGAGCTCGAGGATCAGGTGTCCCACATAATGGACATCCTTTACCCACCGTCACCATAGGGCTATTGTATTAGATTTCATTATGTAATCTCGTTTGTAGTTTCATGTTTTACTCATGTATTGTACGAACCCTATGCAGATGTATGCCACTTTCTTATTAATGAATGGAGCTTTGTGTTGTTAAATTTCTGTACGGTGTTCTATTTACGTTACTATATGACGATTTTGTGGTATCTGTATCTAGTGGCAATACTTAATTAACATGTGTTGTGTTGATTCCACGTTGGTTACCATATACCGTATTATTATTTATTGAATGTTGGATTTTGACTCAAGTCAAAATTTTTGTTTAGAAGATCAATGGAAAATGGAAGAGTCCCAAGGGAAATGCCCACAGCCGCACAGATCGAGGAAATGATTGCTGCTCGAGTAGCCACAGCTATGGCGGATGCCAACCCCCAAGCTCCACCAGTAAACCAGCACATTCAAAACGGGTGTACTTATAAGGAATTCCAGAGCTGCAAGACCCACAATTTCAGTGGTATTGAGGGGCCAGTTGGGCTGACGAGATGGTTTGAGAAATTGGAAGCTGTATTCCGTGTGAGTAACTGCTCAGAAATGAACAAAACTAAGTATGCCTCCTGTACGCTGTCGGACGGTGCTTTAACTTGGTGGATCACCCTTGCTCAGGCTAAGGGAATTGACGAGGCTTACGCTACACCGTGAGAGGAATTTAAGGGGGCTATGATCGACGAGTATTGCCCTCGAGCCGAAATTCAGAAGATGGAAACGGAGTTTTGAGAACTGAAAGTTGTAGGGACTGATCTTGATAGCTATAACTGAAGGTATTTGGAGCTAGCTTTGATGTGACCCACGATGGTTACCCCTGAATTTAAGCGAATGGAACGTTATTTGTGGGGACTTCCCAAGTCCATTCAGGGAAATGTCACCTCTTCGAAATCAGCTGATGTCCCGGAAGCTATGCGCATGGCGCACACCCCGATGAACCAAATTACCAACAAAGAACCAGAAAAGGAAAAATCAGTATCGGGAGCTAGTAATGAGAAACGTAAGTGGGACAGCAACAAGGGAAGGGCCTTTGATCAAAACCCAGCTAAGAGGCATGAGAGTTTCAATTGAAACAAAGACGGGAGGAACCCCAACCCTAACCCTAGCTCAAAACCCTAACCACAATGGTAGTCTCCCACAGTGCAAGAGATGCTACAAGTATCATACCGGGTACTGCAACGTGGTCTGTGAAAAGTGTAAAAGGACTGGGCACATTGGCAAAGACTCCAAGATCACCACCCCAACTGTGAAGACAAACCCTACTGGACCAAGGAAGTGCTATGAGTGTGGACAACAGGGTCACTTCAGGAATGAATGTCCCAAAAAGAGAAAGGACAGCAGGCCAGCGCGTAGAAGAGCATTCAACGTAAATGCAAGGGATGCCTGATAATGCTAAAAACGAACACATAATTCATAGCATTATTCCTCAAGAAAGACAAGTTTTTAGTTGCAATTGTTCTATTTACAAGTGATATTCGTTTAAATAATAAAAGGTGAAGACAAAAGACAGATTCGACGAATTGAAGACGCAAACGACCAAAAAGCTCAAAAGTACAAAATACAATCAAAGTGGTTCCAATTATTGATGAGAAACATCTCAAAACTACAAAAGTACAAGACACGAAACGCAAAATACAAAATATTAAATTGTACGCAAGGACGTTCGAAAATCCGGAACCGAGACATGAACCAGCGTTCAACGTACGACGCAACGGATCGGAAATTATAAATTAATTATGTATATAAATATAATATAATATATAATTAATTATATATTTATATTATATTTATAATAAAAACCGTCGGCAGCTTAGGATCCTGGTTTGGTGAGCTGAAATTGTGGGCTCCGTACTCGCGGAGCTCGGAAGAGTAAAATCAACCGCACTCGCGGAGCATAGAATTCTATAAAAGCCCATGTAATTCGACGGTTTTGGGAGACCTTTTATATTTATATATATTTTTCTTTCCCCATTTTTATGTATCAAGTATCACTCCAAATCGTAATCTCAATTTGTAATTTTAATTTTAAGTTAGTGATAATAATAAGGATCGATTAGTCGAATGTTTTAAGGTTTTGTAAGTCGAAACTCTGTCCGTGTACCACTACGCTAATAACACCCACTGTAAGTTATGTTTATGTTATTTTCATTAATGTCTCGTAGCTAAGTTATTATTATGATTATTTAATGCCAAAGTAATCGTGATGTTTGACTAAAAATATTAAAATTGGGTAATTGGACTTTGTACCATAATTGGGGTTTGGACAAAAGAACGACACTTGTGGAAACTAGACTATGGGCTATTAATGGGCTTTATATTTGTTTAACTAAATTATAGTTTGTTAATTTTAATATAAAGATTTACAATTGTACATACCCATAAATAACCATATACACTCAATCGGACACGATGGGCGGGGTATTTATATGTACGAATAATCGTTCATTTAACCGGACAAGGGAATGGATTAATAGTCTATAGAATTATTAAAACAGGGGTGAAATTATGTACAAGGACACTTGGCGTAATTGTTAACAAAGTATTAAAACCTTGGATTACACGCAGTCGATATCCTGGTGTAATTATTAAACAAAGTATTAAGACCTTGTTACAGTTTAAGTCCCCAATTAGTTGGAATATTTGACTTCGGATATAAGAATAATTTGACGAGAACACTCGCACTTTATATTTATGACTGATGGACTGTTATGGACAAAAACCAGACGGACATATTAAATAATCCAGGACAAAGGACAATTAACCCATGGGCATAAAACTAAAATCAACACGTCAAACATCATGATTACGGAAGTTTAAATAAGCATAATTCCTTTATTTTCATATTTAATTGCACTTCTAATTATTGCACTTTTATTTATTGTCATTGTATTTAATTGCACTTTTAATTATCGTACTTTTTAATTATCGCAATTTTATTTTATCGCACTTTTATTTATCGCAATTTCATTATCGTTATTTACTTTACGTTTAAAATTAAGTTGTATTTATTTTTAATATTTTACATTAGGTTTTAACTGCGACTAAAGTTTTAAAAACCGACAAACCGGTCATTAAACGGTAAAACCCCCATTTTTATAATAATAATATTACTTATATATGTTTGTATTTTTATAAATTTAAAACTAATATAGCGTTAAGCTTGTTTAAAAGATTCCCTGTGGAACGAACCGGACTTACTAAAAACTACACTACTGTACGATTAGGTACACTGACTATAAGTGTTGTAGCAAGGTTTAGGTATATCCATTCTATAAATAAATAAATATATTGTGTAAAATTGTATCATATTTAATAGTATTTCATTGTAAAAATAATAATATTTCCTAGTAGCCCTCGCACACATCAATGCCCGTGAGAACCCCGACTTGGTTACAGGTATATTCACTATCAACAATCTATTAGCTTCTGTCCTATTTGATACTGGTGCCGATAGGAGTTATGTATGTAGACACTTTTTCCCTAAGATAAATTGGTCGTTAGTCCCTTTAAAGGAGAGTATGCTTGTTGAGGTAGCCAATGGAAAACTTGAGAAAGTTGACCAAATTAGCCGATGGGGTATTATCAACATAGTTGGTGTGGATTTCGAGATTGACTTGATACCCATAAAATTGGGAAGTTTTGACGTGATTGTCGGTATGGACTGGTTGACCAAGGTAAGGGCCGACATTATATGTTGAGATAAAGCTCTTCGTATACCACACGGAGATAGTGAGCCACTGATTATTTATGGAGAGAGATGTAACTCGAAGCTGAACCTCATTAGTTGCATGAAGGCACAAAAGATCATGAAGAAAGGACGTCTTGCTGTTTTAGCACATGTGAAAACATTAGAACCCGAGGTGAAAAGCGTAGATGATGTACGAATTGTGAACGAATTTCCAGACGTCTTTCCAGAAGAAAGGCCTGGATTACTGCCATCGAGAGCAGTGGAGTTTCAGATCGATTTAGTGCCAGGAGCTGCACCTGTAGCTCACGCACCATATCGACTCGCACATTCCGAAATGCAAGAGTTGCAGAGTCAACTACAAGAACTGCTAGACCATGGATTTATCCAACCAAGCTCCTCGCCTTGGGGCGCTCCTGTTTTGTTTGTGAAGAAGAAGGACAGATCTTTCCGCATGTGTATCGACTACCGCGAACTCAACAAATTGACGATCAAGAATCGGTATCCCCTTCCCCGAATTGACGATCTTTTCGATCAGCTGCAAGGATCAAGCGTTTACTCTAAGATCGATTTGCAGTCCGGTTATCACCAGTTGAGGGTGAAGGAGAGTGATGTAATGAAAATTGTGTTCAGAACCCGTAATGGTCACTATGAGTTTCTCGTGATGCCATTCGGTTTAACCAACGCACCTGCTGTGTTTATGGATCTCATGATTCGTGTATGCAAGCCATACTTGGATAAGTTCGTTATCGTCTTCATAGATGATATCCTCATCTACTCCAAAAGCGAAGAAGAACATGAGCAACATCTTCGACTAGTGCTTGAACTCTTGAGACAAGAGCAACTTTATGCTAAATTCTCCAAGTGTGAGTTTTGGTTGAAGGAAGTCCAATTTCTGGGTCATATTGTGGGCGACCAGGGTATCAAAGTGGATCCCGCACAGATCGAAGCTATCAACAAGTGGGAAACCCCCACTACTCCGACTCATATCCACCATTTTTTAGGCCTCGCCGGTTACTACCGAAGATTTATTGAAGGTTTCTCTCTGATTGCGCATCCTTTGACCGCGCTGACTCACAAAGGGAAGAAGTTTGTTTGGGAAACCGAACAAGAATCAGCATTTCAAACCTTGAAGTGGAAATTGACCACCGCACCTATCATATCACTTCCTGAAGCCAGTGACGACTTCGTTGTGTATTGCGATGCCTCAAAAAATGGTTTTGGTTGCGTATTGATGCAAAGAACGAAGGTCATTGATAAGGCTAAAAAGGAACATATATTTCATAACAATATCCCTCATAAATAATAGGTTTTCATTTGTAATTGTATTATATTTTCATTGTAATTGTTTAAATAAATAAGTGCGTAGACAAAAGGCGAAAACGAAGATTTGAAGACACAAATGTTCAAAAAGCTCAAAAGTATAAAATACAATTTAAAAGGTTCAAATTATTGATGAAGAACGTCTAAAATGACAAGAGTACACGTTACAAAACGCAAAGTACACGATATAAAATAGTACGCAAGGACGTTCGAAAATCCGGAACCGGGACATGAGTCAACTATCAACGCCCGACGCAACGGACTAAAAATTACAAGTCTACTATGCACAAGAATATAATATAATATATAAATAATTATATTAATTATTTATATTTTATATTTATATATAAATTATGTCGACAAGCAAGGTTCCAAAATTGTGTGAGCTGGATTTTCAAACTCCACGACTCGCGGAGTTTGCAGGCTTAAAACTCCACGACTCGCGGAGCTGCAAAAATCAGAAATGCTTATAAAAGGCCATGCATTCTGCCGAGTTTAAAAATATAAATAATAATAAAAATACTCTGTAATAAATAATAAATAAATAAATAAATATATATATATATATATATATATATATATATATATATATATATATATATATATATATATATATATATATATATAGTATAAGGTAGTTTTATATTAGATTAGTTCGGGTTATGTAAAGGTTATTTTACGGGTTTTTAAAGTCGAAATTCTGTCCGTGTAACACTACGCGATAAATACTCAATGTAAGTTATGTTCTCCTTTTTAAATTAATGTCTCGTACTTAAGTTATTATTATGCTTATTTGAGCCAAAGTAATCATGATGTTGGGCTAAATATTAAAGACGGGGTAATTGGGCTTTGTACCATAATTGGGGTTTGGACAAAAGAACGACACTTGTGGAAATTAGACTATGGGCCATTAATGGGCTTTATATTTGTTTAACTAAATGATAGTTTGTTAATTTTAATATAAAGATTTACAATTGGACGTCCCTATAAATAACCATATACACTCGATCGGACACGATGGGCGTGGTATTTATATGTACGAATAATAGTTCATTTAACCGGACACGGGAATGGATTAATAGTAACTAGAATTATTAAAACATGGGAGCAATTATGTACAAGGACACTTGGCATAATTGATAACAAAGTATTAAAATCTTGTTACAGTTTAAGTCCCCAATTAGTTGGAATATTTGACTTCGGACATAAGGATAATTTGACGAGGACACTCGCACTTTATATTTATGACTGATGGACCGTTATGGACAAAAACCAGATGGACTTATCAAATAATCCAGGACAAAGGACAATTAACCCAGGGTAATAAATAATCAAAACGTCAAACATCATGGTTACGGAAGCTTAAATAAGCATAATATATTTTATTTCATTTTTCCTCGTACTTTTATTTATTTTCATTTTAATTATTGTTATTTATTTTATATTGTTATTTAAATATCGTCATTTACTATACGCTTCGCATAAAATATAAATCGACAAACCGGTCATTAAACGGTAAACCCCCTTTTATATATTATTATATATAATTATATATATTTTGTACAAATATAGTTGTTTAAAAATATAGTGTGAAATAACCCGCTCCCTGTGAAACGAACCGGACTTACTAAAAACTATACTACTCTACGATTAGGTACACTGCCTATAGTGTTGTAGCAAGGTTTAGGTATATCCCATTTGTAAATAAATAATTAAAACTTGTCATATTTTGTGTAAAATTGTATCGTATTTAATAGTTTTTCCTAGTAAAATATATAGCTATTTCATATACACCTCGCATAACATCAAGTATTTTTGGTGCCGCTGCCGGGGAATCGGCGAAACGCTATATTTTTAATTTATTTTTGTATAAATATATTTATATATATTTTTAGAAAAACAATATAAAATTTAAAAAAAAAAAATGTCTTGCAAACTCCGTGACTCGCGGAGATTTGATGGTACGTGGAACCGCGACTCGCGGAGCCGCCCTGACGCACCTGGTAAACCCTAATCGCATTAATTACGGATTATATTAATTATTATTATTTTTAAAACCCTAAATTAGTTTAATTAATTTATTATTTAGTTTTAGTTTTAATTAATTAGTTTTAATTAATTATAATTAGTTTTATTATATATAAAAATTAATACTTTTATAAAATAAATATAAAAATAATATTTTTATAAAAATAAGTAATTTTATCACTTTTTATTTTTATATTTTGTATCCTTTTATTTAGTGTAATCGTAATATTTTTATTTTTATCGTTCGTAGTTAATTTTAAATTTAGTTTTGCCGTAGCTTATTTTTATTTTCTAGATTTTTAGGCTTTGCCATAAAATCCCTTAAGTGCTTTTTCTTTAGACTAAGATTTATGTGCTTTAGAATTTTGCGACGCAGTTTTTAGATTTTAGTGCCTAATTAAGTTATTGCCGTTTTGGATATACAATTCCTTTAAGCTTTAATACCTTTAGGCGTAACTTTTTAGATTTAATTTTTAAACTTTTAAGTTACGACGCGCTATTTTCTTATTTTTATTTTTCGACGTTTTTCGACGCGCACTCTTTTTCTTTCTTATTTCTCGACACGCTAGTTTTTAGGACTTAGAAATTTTCTCTACTTCTTCTCTAAAATTCCAAACGAAAAATTATTTTAAGCGGTTAAATTGATAGACATCCAAATTTTCTGCTTCGTAGTAATAGTTGGATTTGTTAGTGGCTGAGTTGTGAGCTTCCGATTTAAAGGGTTCTGGCTCCCTACTGCATCTATTGGCTATTCGAAACGTGGGCAAAAGCAGAAAAGTCTATTAATTTGATAACTTATATAATTTTTATTTTTATAACTAATAGGATAATTAAGTAAATGCACCACATTGTAGCTAAAATTTGGTAATAAGCGCATTATGGAAAATCTCGAGCATATTTTGGAAACTCTTTATGACATCCGAAAGCAATTTAATCAATACTCTCAAACGGGTGTTGAGGACAATTCGTTCGGTCAATCTTGGATCACGAATGACGAAACAATAACTGGTTGTGAAATCTGTGGAGATTATCATTCAACATGGGAATGTTATTATTATGTTCCTATAGAAAATTACGCACCCACGGAACCTGAATGGAATGATTATGAAGAATACAATTCAAATTGGGATTATTCCCAAGAATATTTCCAAACTCAACAACCAGTAGAAGAGGAAAATTACGTGTCTGAAAATTTATTAGACAATATGAAAATCAAACTCGAAGAACTCAATGCTCAAAATGAACAAATGAGAGAGTTTGTAAATAGGTAAGCTGAAACTCTATCAGATTACACACCTGTTGATCAGAGGAGTCGTGTGCAAGAAAATCTCATATCATCGAATTTTGATGAATTCAAGAGCTCCGAAATCACCAATTATCCCGATGATACTTTTTATTCAGTTTTACCAATTTCACAACATATCGACACATTAGCCTCTACCGACGAAATCATCGATCCATCTATGGATGAAGAAGAAGTAAGGGTGACAAATTGGTACTCTTGGGAAAACGATAACGTTGAAAATTTTACCCCCGAGACCAAAATGGTGAGACCAATAAGTACCATTAATGAAGAAGAATTTGCTTTGATCCCGAAATTCACCATTCCACAACCTTCCAACCCAATATTCTCAATAGACGAGTCATCTACCAGAAATGAACTACGAGCTATAATAGATAATGACACCTCGAATTTCACCCAATTGGGTAATAGAGGTAAAACCTTTGATCCCAAGAATGAACGGAAGGAAATGTTAGGAATTACCCGCCCTATAATATGTATGTCGATGTATATCGATCCATTTGACCAAGAACCAGAAAAGAGACATATCCATTTACTAAAAGCTACACTTAAAAAAGAATTAAGTAGTGATGATCAGGAGAGTCTAAACTTTAAACCCATTGATATATTATACACCACCCGAGATGTAAATAACTGGCTCACTATTCTAATTCGTGGAACTTATTCTACCGACTTCACATATCGTCAGCTAAGTGTGGGGAAGTTTAACCCTACTTAACGTTAAATTAGGGGTTCGGGTTAATGCATAACTCGTTAATAAAAATGCATGATAAGTTAGGGTAAAAGATGCATTTTCAAAAATTATCAAACAGTTTAGAAAAGCAACCGTTTTTGAAGAAAAACATGTGTGATAAAACAAGAAGGAATGAACGATGAGGTGCACCATCTATCATCCTGCAATTTTATGGTATCTTTAACTACTTTCTACACTAATCACCCTCATGAATTTATAATTATAGTCTGATTTCATGCAAATGAGAGCATTGCATGATCTTAAGTGTGGGGAAAGATTATAAATTCTCTCGGGTTTACACTTGGTTTTATTTGCCAAATTTTGTGAAAATTTGAAAAATTTTCAACTAAATGAATTTAAAATCATGTTTATACATATTTATGAACGATGAAACCTAGGTGTTAATACCAAAATTATCATTACCTCGGAAAGGACATAAATTGAGAAACAACCCAAAACGCTTGAATTCATTTAAAATGGAATATAAGAGAATAAAAAGGCAAAGAACATAATAAATAAAAGCCAAGTGTGGGGAGAATATACCAAGTTATTCAATAAAAAATTATCTATCACATGTTTCCGTAAAGTTATTGCAGGTGCTTTTGTTTTGGACTAAATTAACTGTTTTACCCGATGAAAGAAAAGAAAAAATGGATCTACACGATGAATCAATTCCATCATTAAAAGGAAGTAAAGTCTTCCGAAAAAGACACGCGCTTCTTGATTTAGGTCAGGAAGTTGTCGTCCAGACCAGCTGTAGGTTGACGAAAAATCAAGAAAATTCATCACTAAAATCAGCAGGAAATCCACGGACCTCAGCATCAAACAGGGTCGCCAAGTGGTCAGACTTATCCTAACCATGAGAGGATCTGTCTCGTAAAATAGGGAGGGCACCGTGCAAATTAGCTTGATAAGACTAATGAATCAGACTCCCAGAAAGGATAATCTCCTTAAAGATCAAAAATCAGCTTTTAAGCCTGATATTACTCAATCCTTGAGATTGACCTTAAAGATTGAGAATTCAAACTCATGGAATTCAATGATATCTAAACTCGAGCTTGAACGAGAAAATAATTTGATCAAAAATAAAACCGATTTGTTTTCTGAAAACCCATTTTCAATGCGTTCATTACCATTGAACGTAAAATCCTGAGAATTCATTGGAATTCATTAGGTCACTTGAACCAAATCGGGTGTCAACCGTAAGAACGATGGTTGCATAGCATGGTCGAAGACAGGACCTTGTGCCAGACCGAAAAAATTATAGGATGATCTTTACTATTGCTCCTACAAAGGATAGTACTAGCATCCGACACGTTTTTGGACCATAATCAAATACATGTCATTAGACATTGCCTTAACAGTTTCTTGTTCATCACTTTCCTTTACAACCATACGGTAGTTTACCGAAAGGTAATATATGGAGCAAGTATACTGGACGTGTTGCTTTCCTAATACAAGGTTAGCAAGTGGGTGACACAAAACCATAAGTTTTGAGCAAAAATTTTCAAATCTGAAACCCACAAAACCCACAAAAATATTTTGCAACACCGGTGAAGGGTTATTCCGGAAAACTTATCTAGGGTAAAAGCTAGATTGAATTTTCAAAGATCAAATGTTTTCATAAAGATCCAATTTCCTTAAGGATCTACATTTTCATAGTCATGTGGGACTGTAAACCGCCTTTCAAATGTGCACTTTGCTTTGGAAACCGAAAGTAAATTGGCTATTTGATTGCAAGTGTCGTTGAACTAAACCCGAGGCAACTGTGGATGACACACCCACTTTTAACCATGGTTCTATCATTACTATCATTGTTTATACTACCATATCAAAATCACTAATGTACAAAGTGTGATGAATAAAAAAGTGATTCATATATGTTTTTATTTCAAGTTCTGTATTGCTTGAGGACAAGCAACGCTCAAGTGTGGGGATATTTGATAAGGCTAAAAAGAAACATATATTTCATAACAATATCCCTCCTAAATAATAGGTTTTCATTTGTAATTGTATTATATTTTCATTGTAATTGTTTAAATAAATAAGTGCGAAGGCAAAAGGCGAAAACGAAGATTTGAAGACACAAAGGTCCAAAAAGCTCAAAAGTACAAAATACAATTAAAAAGGTTCAAATTATTGATGAAGAACGTCTAAAAATGACAAGAGTACAAGTTACAAAACGCAAAGTACACGATATAAAATAGTACGCAAGGATGTTCGAAAATCCGGAACCGGGACATGAGTCAACTATCAACGCCCGACGCAACGGACTAAAAATTACAAGTCTACTATGCACAAGAATATAATATAATATATAAATAATTATATTAATTATTTATATTTTATATTTATATATAAATTATGTCGACAAGCAAGGTTCCAAAATTATGTGAGCTGGATTTTCAAACTCCACGACTCGCGGAGTTTGCAGGCTTAAAACTCCACGACTCGCGGAGCTGCAAAAATCAGAAATGCCTATAAAAGGCCATGCATTCTGCCGATTTTAAAAATATAAATAATAATAATAATACTCTGTAATAAATAATATATATATATATATATATATATATATATATATATATATATATATATATATATATATATATATATATATATATATATATATATATATATAGTATAGGTTAGTTTTATATTAGATTAGTTCGGGTTATGTAAAGGTTATTTTACGGGTTTTTGAAGTCGAAATTCTGTCCGTGTAACACTACGCGATAAATACTCAATGTAAGTTATGTTCTCCTTTTTAAATTAATGTCTCGTACTTAAGTTATTATTATGCTTATTTGAGCCAAACTAATCATGATGTTGGACTAAATATTAAAGACGGGGTAATTGGGCTTTGTACCATAATTGGGGTTTGGACAAAAGAACGACACTTGTGGAAATTAGACTATGGGCTATTAATGGGCTTTATATTTGTTTAACTAAATGATAGTTTGTTAATTTTAATATAAAGATTTACAATTGAACGTCCCTATAAATAACCATATACACTCGATCGGACACGATGGGCGGGGTATTTATATGTACGAATAATAGTTCATTTAACCGGACACGGGAATGGATTAATAGTCACTAGAATTATTAAAACAGGGGTGAAATTATGTAAATGGACACTTGGCATAATTGATAACAAAGTATTAAAACCTTGGGTTACACGCAGTCGATAACCTGGTGTAATTATTAAACAAAATATTAAAATCTTGTTACAGTTTAAGTCCCCAATTAGTTGGAATATTTGACTTCGGACATAAGGATAATTTGACGAGGACACTCGCACTTTATATTTATGACTGATGGACCATTTGAAATGTCCCGTTCTTATTGATTAAAAACGTTCCATATTAATTGATTTCGTTGCGAGGTTTTGACCTCTATATGAGACGTTTTTCAAAGACTGCATTCATTTTTAAAACAAACCATAACCTTTATTTCATAAATAAAGGTTTAAAAAGCTTTACGTAGATTATCAAATAATGATAATCTAAAATATCCTGTTTACACACGACCATTACATAATGGTTTACAATACAAATATGTTACATCGAAATGAGTTTCTTGAATGCAGTTTTTACACAATATCATACAAACATGGACTCCAAATCTTGTCCTTATTTTAGTATGCAACAGCGGAAGCTCTTAATATTCACCTGAGAATAAACATGCTTTAAACGTCAACAAAAATGTTGGTGAGTTATAGGTTTAACCTATATATATCAAATCGTAACAATAGACCACAAGATTTCATATTTCAATACACATCCCATACATAGAGATAAAAATCATTCATATGGTGAACACCTGGTAACCGACAATAACAAGATGCATATATAAGAATATCCCCATCATTCCGGGACACCCTTCGGATATGATATAAATTTCGAAGTACTAAAGCATCCGGTACTTTGGATGGGGTTTGTTAGGCCCAATAGATCTATCTTTAGGATTCGCGTCAATTAGGGTGTCTGTTCCCTAATTCTTAGATTACCAGACTTAATAAAAAGGGGCATATTCGATTTTGATAATTCAACCATAGAATGTAGTTTCACGTACTTGTGTCTATTTTGTAAATCATTTATAAAACCTGCATGTATTCTCATCCCAAAAATATTAGATTTTAAAAGTGGGACTATAACTCACTTTCACAGATTTTTACTTCGTCGGGAAGTAAGACTTGGCCACTGTTGATTCACGAACCTATAACAATATATACATATATATTAAAGTATGTTCAAAATATATTTACAACACTTTTAATATATTTTGATGTTTTAAGTTTATTAAGTCAGCTGTCCTCGTTAGTAACCTATAACTAGTTGTCCACAGTTAGATGTACAGAAATAAATCAATAAATATTATCTTGAATCAATCCACGACCCAGTGTATACGTATCTCAGTATTGATCACAACTCAAACTATATATATTTTGGAATCAACCTCAACCCTGTATAGCTAACTCCAACATTCACATATAGAGTGTCTATGGTTGTTCCGAAATATATATAGATGTGTCGACATGATAGGTCGAAACATTGTATACGTGTCTATGGTATCTCAAGATTACATAATATATAATACAAGTTGATTAAGTTATGGTTGGAATAGATTTGTTACCAATTTTCACGTAGCTAAAATGAGAAAAATTATCCAATCTTGTTTTACCCATAACTTCTTCATTTTAAATCCGTTTTGAGTGAATCAAATTGCTATGGTTTCATATTGAACTCTATTTTATGAATCTAAACAAAAAAAGTATAGGTTTCTAGTCGGAAAAATAAGTTACAAGTCGTTTTTGTAAAGGTAGTCATTTCAGTCGAAAGAACGACGTCTAGATGACCATTTTAGAAAACATACTTCCACTTTGAGTTTAACCATAATTTTTGGATATAGTTTCATGTTCATAATAAAAATCATTTTCTCAGAATAACAACTTTTAAATCAAAGTTTATCATAGTTTTTAATTAACTAACCCAAAACAGCCCGCGGTGTTACTACGACGGCGTAAATCCGGTTTTACGGTGTTTTTCGTGTTTCCAGGTTTTAAATCATTAAGTTAGCATATCATATAGATATAGAACATGTGTTTAGTTGATTTTAAAAGTCAAGTTAGAAGGATTAACTTTTGTTTGCGAACAAGTTTAGAATTAACTAAACTATGTTCTAGTGATTACAAGTTTAAACCTTCGAATAAGATAGCTTTATATGTATGAATCGAATGATGTTATGAACATCATTACTACCTTAAGTTCCTTGGATGAACCTACTGGAAAAGAGAAAAATGGATCTAGCTTCAATGGATCCTTGGATGGCTCAAAGTTCTTGAAGCAAAATCATGACACGAAAACAAGTTCAAGTAAGATCATCACTTGAAATAAGATTGTTATAGTTATAGAAATTGAACCAAAGTTTGAATATGATTATTACCTTGTATTAGAATGATAACCTACTGTAAGAAACAAAGATTTCTTGAGGTTGGATGATCACCTTACAAGATTGGAAGTGAGCTAGCAAACTTGAAAGTATTCTTGATTTTATGAAACTAGAACTTTTGGAATTTATGAAGAACACTTAGAACTTGAAGATAGAACTTGAGAGAATTCAATTAGATGAAGAAAATTGAAGAATGAAAGTGTTTGTAGGTGTTTTTGGGCGTTGGTGTATGGATTAGATATAAAGGATATGTAATTTTGTTTTCATGTAAATAAGTCATGAATGATTACTCATATTTTTGTAATCTTATGAGATATTTCATGCTAGTTGCCAAATGATGGTTCCCACATGTGTTAGGTGACTCACATGGGCTGCTAAGAGCTGATCATTGGAGTGTATATACCAATAGTACATACATCTAAAAGCTGTGTATTGTACGAGTACGAATACGGGTGCATACGAGTAGAATTGTTGATGAAACTGAACGAGAATGTAATTGTAAGCATTTTTGTTAAGTAGAAGTATTTTGATAAGTGTATTTAAGTCTTTCAAAAGTGTATAAATACATATTAAAACACTACATGCATATACATTTTAACTGAGTCGTTAAGTCATCGTTAGTCGTTACATGTAAGTGTTGTTTTGAAACCTTTAGGTTAAGGATCTTGTTAAATGTTGTTAACCCAATGTTTATAATAACAAAAGAGATTTTAAATTATTATATTATCATGATATTATGATGTACGAATATCTCTTAATATGATATATATACATTAAATGTCGTTACAACGATAAACGTTACATATATGTCTCGTTTCAAAATCATTAAGTTAGTAGTCTTGTTTTTACATATGTAGTTCATTGTTAATATAATTAATGATATGTTTACTTATCATAATATCATGTTAACTATATATATAACCATATATATGTCATCATATAGTTTTTTACAAGTTTTAACGTTCGTGAATCACCGGTCAACTTGGGTGGTCAATTGTCTATATGAAACCTATTTCAATTAATCAAGTCTTAACAAGTTTGATTGCTTAACATGTTGGAAACATTTAATCATGTAAACATCAATCTCAATTAATATATATAAACATGGAAAAGTTCGGGTCACTACAGTACCTACCCGTTAAATAAATTTCGTCCCGAAATTTTAAGCTGTTGAAGGTGTTGACGAATCTTCTGGAAATAGATGCGGGTATTTCTTCTTCATCTGATCTTCACGCTCCCAGGTGAACTCGGGTCCTCTACGAGCATTCCATCGAACCTTAACAATTGGTATCTTGTTTTGCTTAAGTCTTTTAACCTCACGATCCATTATTTCGACGGGTTCTTCGATGAATTGAAGTTTTTCGTTGATTTGGATTTCATCTAACGGAATAGTGAGATCTTCTTTAGCAAAACATTTCTTTAAATTCGAGACGTGGAAAGTGTTATGTACAGCCGCGAGTTGTTGAGGTAACTCTAGTCGGTAAGCTACTGGTCCAACACGATCAATAATCTTGAATGGTCCAATATACCTTGGATTTAATTTTCCTCGTTTACCAAATCGAACAACGCCTTTCCAAGGTGCAACTTTTAGCATGACCATCTCTCCAATTTCAAATTCTATATCTTTTCTTTTAATGTCAGCGTAGCTCTTTTGTCGACTTTGGGCGGTTTTCAACCGTTGTTGAATTTGGATGATCTTCTCGGTAGTTTCTTGTATAATCTCCGGACCCGTAATCTGTCTATCCCCCACTTCACTCCAACAAATCGGAGACCTGCACTTTCTACCATAAAGTGCTTCAAACGGCGCCATCTCAATGCTTGAATGGTAGCTGTTGTTGTAGGAAAATTCTGCTAACGGTAGATGTCGATCCCAACTGTTTCCGAAATCAATAACACATGCTCGTAGCATGTCTTCAAGCGTTTGTATCGTCCTTTCGCTCTGCCCATCAGTTTGTGGATGATAGGCAGTACTCATGTCTAGACGAGTTCCTAATGCTTGCTGTAATGTCTGCCAGAATCTTGAAATAAATCTGCCATCCCTATCAGAGATAATAGAGATTGGTATTCCATGTCTGGAGACGACTTCCTTCAAATACAGTCGTGCTAACTTCTCCATCTTGTCATCTTCTCTTATTGGTAGGAAGTGTGCTGATTTGGTGAGACGATCAACTATTACCCAAATAGTATCAAAACCACTTGCAGTCCTTGGCAATTTAGTGATGAAATCCATGGTAATGTTTTCCCATTTCCATTCCGGGATTTCGGGTTGTTGAAGTAGACCTGATGGTTTCTGATGCTCAGCTTTGACCTTAGAACACGTCAAACATTCTCCTACGTATTTAGCAACATCGGCTTTCATACCCGGCCACCAAAAATGTTTCTTGAGATCCTTGTACATCTTCCCCGTTCCAGGATGTATTGAGTATCTGGTTTTATGAGCTTCTCTAAGTACCATTTCTCTCATATCTCTAAATTTTGGTACCCAAATCCTTTCAGCCCTATACCGGGTTCCGTCTTCCCGAATATTAAGATGCTTCTCCGATCCTTTGGGTATTTCATCCTTTAAATTTCCCTCTTTTAAAACTCCTTGTTGCGCCTCCTTTATTTGAGTAGTAATGTTATTATGAATCATTATATTCATAGATTTTACTCGAATGGGTTCTCTGTCCTTCCTGCTCAAGGCATCGGCTACCACATTTGCCTTCCCCGGGTGGTAACGAATCTCAAAGTCGTAATCATTCAATAATTCAATCCACCTACGCTGCCTCATATTCAGTTGTTTCTGATTAAATATGTGTTGAAGACTTTTGTGGTCGGTATATATAATACTTTTGACCCCATATAAGTAGTGCCTCCAAGTCTTTAATGCAAAAACAACCGCGCCTAATTCCAAATCATGCGTCGTATAATTTTGTTCGTGAATCTTCAATTGTCTAGACGCATAAGCAATCACCTTCGTTCGTTGCATTAATACACAACCGAGACCTTGCTTTGATGCGTCACAATAAATCACAAAATCATCATTCCCTTCAGGCAATGACAATATAGGTGCCGTAGTTAGCTTTTTCTTCAATAACTGAAACGCTTTCTCTTGTTCATCATTCCATTCAAATTTCTTCCCTTTATGCGTTAATGCAGTCAAGGGTTTTGCTATTCTGGAAAAGTCTTGGATGAACCTTCTGTAGTAACCAGCTAGTCCTAAAAACTGGCGTATGTGTTTCGGAGTTTTCGGGGTTTCCCACTTTTCAACAGTTTCTATCTTTGCCGGATCCACCTTAATACCTTCTTTGTTCACTATGTGACCGAGGAATTGAACTTCTTCCAACCAAAATGCACACTTTGAAAACTTAGCGTACAATTCTTCCTTCCTCAATACTTCTAACACCTTTCTCAAATGTTCACCGTGTTCTTGGTCATTCTTTGAGTAAATAAGTATGTCATCAATGAAAACAATGACAAACTTGTCAAGGTATGGTCCACACACTCGGTTCATAAGGTCCATGAACACAGCTGGTGCATTAGTTAAACCAAACGGCATGACCATAAACTCGTAATGACCGTAACGTGTTCTGAAAGCAGTCTTTGGAATATCATCTTCTTTCACCCGCATTTGATGATACCCGGAACGTAAGTCAATCTTTGAATAAACAGACGAGCCTTGTAGTTGATCAAATAAGTCGTCGATTCTCGGTAGTGGGTAGCGGTTCTTGATGGTAAGTTTGTTCAACTCTCGGTAGTCGATACACAACCTGAATGTACCATCTTTCTTCTTGACAAACAAAACAGGAGCTCCCCACGGTGATGTGCTTGGTCGAATGAAACCACGCTCTAAAAGTTCTTGTAATTGGCTTTGCAGTTCTTTCATCTCGCTGGGTGCGAGTCTGTAAGGAGCACGAGCTATTGGTGCAGCTCCTGGTACAAGATCTATTTGAAATTCAACGGATCGATGTGGGGGTAATCCCGGTAATTCTTTCGGAAATACATCGGGAAATTCTTTTGCAATGGGAACATCATTGATGCTCTTTTCTTCAGTTTGTACTTTCTCGACGTGTGCTAGAACAGCATAGCAACCTTTTCTTATTAGTTTTTGTGCCTTCAAATTACTAATAAGATGTAGCTTCGTGTTGCCCTTTTCTCCGTACACCATTAAGGGTTTTCCTTTTTCTCGTATAATGCGAATTGCATTTTTGTAACAAACGATCTCCGCTTTCACTTCTTTCAACCAGTCCATACCGATTATCACATCAAAACTCCCTAACTCTACTGGTATCAAATCAATCTTAAATGTTTCGCTAACCAGTTTAATTTCTCGATTCCGACATATATTATCTGCTGAAATTAATTTACCATTTGCTAATTCGAGTAAAAATTTACTATCCAAAGGCGTCAATGGACAACTTAATTTAGCACAAAAATCTCTACTCATATAGCTTCTATCCGCACCCGAATCAAATAAAACGTAAGCAGATTTATTGTCAATAAGAAACGTACCCGTAACAAGCTCCGGGTCTTCCTGTGCCTCTACCGCATTAATATTGAAAACTCTTCCACGGCCTTGTCCATTCGTGTTCTCCTGGTTCGGGCAATTTCTAATAATGTGGCCTGGTTTTCCACATTTATAACAAACTACATTGGCATAACTTGCTCCGACACTACTTGCTCCGCCATTACTCGTTCCGACACCATTTGTTCCTTTCGTTCTATTAACCCCTGGTCCGTAGACCTCACACTTCGCCGCGCTATGACCATTTCTTTTACACTTGTTGCAAAATTTGGTGCAGAACCCCGAGTGATTCTTTTCACACCTTTGGCATAGTTGCTTCTGATTGTTGTTGTTGTTGCGGTTATTATTGTTGTTGGGATGATTGTTGTAGTTGCTGTTGTTGTTGTTGTTGTTGTTGTTGTTGTTGTTGTTGTTGGGCCGTTTGTTGTAGTTGCGATTGATGTTGCGATTGTTGGGATAATTGTTGTAATTGCTGTTGTTGTTGTATTGGTGATTCTTATCACCGTTTTCCTCCCACTTTCTTTTGACTTGCTTCACATTGGCCTCTTCAGCAGTCTGTTCTTTAATTCTTTCTTCAATCTGGTTCACTAGTTTGTGAGCCATTCTACATGCCTGTTGTATGGAGGCGGGCTCGTGTGAACTTATATCTTCTTGGATTCTTTCCGGTAATCCTTTCACAAACGCGTCGATCTTCTCTTCCTCATCTTCGAATGCTCCCGGACACAATAGGCACAATTCTGTGAATCGTCTTTCGTACGTGGTAATATCAAATCCTTGGGTTCGTAACCCTCTAAGTTCTGTCTTGAGCTTATTGACCTCGGTTCTGGGACGGTACTTCTCGTTCATCAAGTGCTTGAATGCTGACCACGGTAGTGCGTACGCATCATCTTGTCCCACTTGCTCTAGATAGGTATTCCACCATGTTAACGCAGAACCTGTGAAGGTATGCGTAGCGTACTTCACTTTGTCCTCTTCAGTACACTTACTTATGGCAAACACCGATTCAACCTTCTCGGTCCACCGTTTCAATCCGATCGGTCCTTCGGTTCCATCAAATTCCAAAGGTTTGCAGGCAGTGAATTCTTTGTAGGTGCATCCTACACGATTTCCTGTACTGCTAGATCCAAGGTTATTGTTGGTATGTAGCGCAGCCTGTACTGCGGCTATGTTTGAAGCTAGAAAAGTACGGAATTCCTCTTCATTCATATTCACGGTGTGTCGAGTAGTCGGTGCCATTTCCTTCAAAATAGTTAAATGGAACAAGTTAATCATACAGAATATTAAGAGTAGTTAATAGTATTTCGTAGCATAATATGAACTCATTTATAAAAGCTTTTTCTTCATATTAGCGTTTTATAAGTTTAAATTCGGGTAGTACCTACCCGTTAAGTTCATACTTAGTAGCTAATATACAATTCAACTACTACAATTCTATATGAAAAACTGATTATAATAATATTTCGCGTTCAAACTTTTATACAATATTTTACAAACTTACAATACCGCTTATTTTACATAAAGCATGAAATATAGCACACAATAACTTTGATACAAGATAGTTGTGAAGACAATTCTAGCTAGTACACAAGTCGTTCAGCAAAGGCAATAAAGACACGTAATTCATACGTCCAGAAACAAGTCATGCATTCTGGTTTTACTAGGACTACTTCCCATCCTTGGTCTTGTGCAACATAACCGTTATGGCCGTTGATAAGACAGCGTGTTGTAACGTCATCAAAGGGACGAGGGTTACGTAATGTCCAACAGTCCCGTAATAATCTAAAAACCTCATTTCTTACCCCAATTACCGACTCCGTCACTTGTGGAAATGTTTTGTTTAATAGTTGTAGCCCGATATTCTTGTTCTCACTTTGGTGAGAAGCGAACATTACTAATCCGTAAGCATAACATGCTTCTTTATGTTGCATGTTAGCCGCTTTTTCTAAATCACGAAGTCCAATATTCGGATATATTGAGTCAAAATAATTTCTTAACCCGTTGCGTAAAATTGCATTTGGGTTCCCCGCAATATATGCGTCAAAGTAAACACATCGTAACTTATGGGTTTCCCAATGTGATATCCCCCATCTTTCAAATGAAAGTCTCTTATAAACCAAGACATTCTTGGAACGTTCTTCGAATGTCTTACAAACTGATCTCGCCTTAAATAGTTGTGCCGAAGAATTCTGGCCGACTCTAGACAAGATTTCATCAATCATGTCTCCGGGTAGGTCTCTTAAAATATTGGGTTGTCTATCCATTTTGTGTTTTTAAACTGTAAAATAGACAAGAGTTAGATTCATAAAAAAATACTTATTAATACAAGCAATTTTTACATATATCATAAAGCATAAGAACACTATATTACATATATTACACCACACGAATACAACTATCTTATTCCGACTCGCTCGTTTCTTCTTCTTCGGTTTTGGTTCGTTTTGCCAAGTTTCTAGGGATATATGATGTTCCCCTAATACGAGCCGTCGTTGTCCACATTGGTTTAGAAAAACCTGGTGGTTTAGAGGTTCCCGGATCATTGTTACAACTTAAGGACTTCGGGGGTTGACGATACATATAAAGTTCATCGGGGTTGGAATTAGATTTCTCTATTTTTATGCCCTTTCCCTTATTATTTTCTTTTGCCTTTTTAAATTCAGTTGAGGTAATTTCTATAACATCATCGGAATTCTCGTCGGAATCCGATTCATCGGAGAATTGGTAATCCTCCCAATATTTTGCTTCCTTGGCGGAAACACCATTGACCATAATTAACTTTGGTCGGTTGGTTGAGGATTTTCTTTTACTTAACCGTTTTATTATTTCCCCCACCGGTTCTATTTCTTCATCCGGTTCCGATTCTTCTTCCGGTTCTGATTCTTCTTCCGGTTCCGACTCTTCTTCCGGTTCCTCTTCGGGAACTTGTGAATCAGTCCACAAATCATTCCAATTTACATTTGACTCTTCATTATTATTAGGTGAGTCAATGGGACTTGTTCTAGAGGTAGACATCTATCACATAATATCAAACACGTTAAGAGATTAATATATCACATAATATTCATATGTTAAAAATATATAGTTTCCAACAAAAATGTTAAGCAATCCTTTTTAAAGAAAACACGGTCGAAGTCCAGACTCACTAATGCATCCTAACAAACTCGATAAGACACACTAATGCAAATTTTCTGGTTCTCTAAGACCAACGCTCGGATACCAACGGAAATGTCCCGTTCTTATTGATTAAAAACGTTCCATATTAATTGATTTCGTTGCGAGGTTTTGACCTCTATATGAGACGCTTTTCAAAGACTGCATTCATTTTTAAAACAAACCATAACCTTTATTTCATAAATAAAGGTTTAAAAAGCTTTACGTAGATTATCAAATAATGATAATCTAAAATATCCTGTTTACACACGACCATTACATAATGGTTTACAATACAAATATGTTACATCGAAATGAGTTTCTTGAATGCAGTTTTTACACAATATCATACAAACATGGACTCCAAATCTTGTCCTTATTTTAGTATGCAACAGCAGAAGCTCTTAATATTCACCTGAGAATAAACATGCTTTAAACGTCAACAAAAATGTTGGTGAGTTATAGGTTTAACCTATATATATATCAAATCGTAACAATAGACCACAAGATTTCATATTTCAATACACATCCCATACATAGAGATAAAAATCATTCATATGGTGAACACCTGGTAACCGACAATAACAAGATGCATATATAAGAATATCCCCATCATTCCGGGACACCCTTCGGATATGATATAAATTTCGAAGTACTAAAGCATCCGGTACTTTGGATGGGGTTTGTTAGGCCCAATAGATCTATCTTTAGGATTCGCGTCAATTAGGGTGTCTGTTCCCTAATTCTTAGATTACCAGACTTAATAAAAAGGGGCATATTCGATTTTGATAATTCAACCATAGAATGTAGTTTCACGTACTTGTGTCTATTTTGTAAATCATTTATAAAACCTGCATGTATTCTCATCCCAAAAATATTAGATTTTAAAAGTGGGACTATAACTCACTTTCACAGATTTTTACTTCGTCGGGAAGTAAGACTTGGCCACTGTTGATTCACGAACCTATAACAATATATACATATATATTAAAGTATGTTCAAAATATATTTACAACACTTTTAATATATTTTGATGTTTTAAGTTTATTAAGTCAGCTGTCCTCGTTAGTAACCTATAACTAGTTGTCCACAGTTAGATGTACAGAAATAAATCAATAAATATTATCTTGAATCAATCCACGACCCAGTGTATACGTATCTCAGTATTGATCACAACTCAAACTATATATATTTTGGAATCAACCTCAACCCTGTATAGCTAACTCCAACATTCACATATAGAGTGTCTATGGTTGTTCCGAAATATATATAGATGTGTCGACATGATAGGTCGAAACATTGTATACGTGTCTATGGTATCTCAAGATTACATAATATATAATACAAGTTGATTAAGTTATGGTTGGAATAGATTTGTTACCAATTTTCACGTAGCTAAAATGAGAAAAATTATCCAATCTTGTTTTACCCATAACTTCTTCATTTTAAATCCGTTTTGAGTGAATCAAATTGCTATGGTTTCATATTGAACTCTATGTTATGAATCTAAACAAAAAAAGTATAGGTTTCTAGTCGGAAAAATAAGTTACAAGTCGTTTTTGTAAAGGTAGTCATTTCAGTCGAAAGAACGACGTCTAGATGACCATTTTAGAAAACATACTTCCACTTTGAGTTTAACCATAATTTTTGGATATAGTTTCATGTTCATAATAAAAATCATTTTCTAAGAATAACAACTTTTAAATCAAAGTTTATCATAGTTTTTAATTAACTAACCCAAACCAGCCCGCGGTGTTACTACGACGGCGTAAATCCGGTTTTACGGTGTTTTTCGTGTTTCCAGGTTTTAAATCATTAAGTTAGCATATCATATAGATATAGAACATGTGTTTAGTTGATTTTAAAAGTCAAGTTAGAAGGATTAACTTTTGTTTGCGAACAAGTTTAGAATTAACTAAACTATGTTCTAGTGATTACAAGTTTAAACCTTCGAATAAGATAGCTTTATATGTATGAATCGAATGATGTTATGAACATCATTACTACCTTAAGTTCCTTGGATGAACCTACTGGAAAAGAGAAAAATGGATCTAGCTTCAATGGATCCTTGGATGGCTCAAAGTTCTTGAAGCAAAATCATGACACGAAAACAAGTTCAAGTAAGATCATCACTTGAAATAAGATTGTTATAGTTATAGAAATTGAACCAAAGTTTGAATATGATTATTACCTTGTATTAGAATGATAACCTACTGTAAGAAACAAAGATTTCTTGAGGTTGGATGATCACCTTACAAGATTGGAAGTGAGCTAGCAAACTTGAAAGTATTCTTGATTTTATGAAACTAGAACTTTTGGAATTTATGAAGAACACTTAGAACTTGAAGATAGAACTTGAGAGAATTCAATTAGATGAAGAAAATTGAAGAATGAAAGTGTTTGTAGGTGTTTTTGGTCGTTGGTGTATGGATTAGATATAAAGGATATGTAATTTTGTTTTCATGTAAATAAGTCATGAATGATTACTCATATTTTTGTAATCTTATGAGATATTTCATGCTAGTTGCCAAATGATGGTTCCCACATGTGTTAGGTGACTCACATGGGCTGCTAAGAGCTGATCATTGGAGTGTATATACCAATAGTACATACATCTAAAAGCTGTGTATTGTACGAGTACGAATACGGGTGCATACGAGTAGAATTGTTGATGAAACTGAACGAGAATGTAATTGTAAGCATTTTTGTTAAGTAGAAGTATTTTGATAAGTGTATTTAAGTCTTTCAAAAGTGTATAAATACATATTAAAACACTACATGCATATACATTTTAACTGAGTCGTTAAGTCATCGTTAGTCGTTACATGTAAGTGTTGTTTTGAAACCTTTAGGTTAAGGATCTTGTTAAATGTTGTTAACCCAATGTTTATAATAACAAAAGAGATTTTAAATTATTATATTATCATGATATTATGATGTACGAATATCTCTTAATATGATATATATACATTAAATGTCGTTACAACGATAAACGTTACATATATGTCTCGTTTCAAAATCATTAAGTTAGTAGTCTTGTTTTTACATATGTAGTTCATTGTTAATATAATTAATGATATGTTTACTTATCATAATATCATGTTAACTATATATATAACCATATATATGTCATCATATAGTTTTTTACAAGTTTTAACGTTCGTGAATCACCGGTCAACTTGGGTGGTCAATTGTCTATATGAAACCTATTTCAATTAATCAAGTCTTAACAAGTTTGATTGCTTAACATGTTGGAAACATTTAATCATGTAAACATCAATCTCAATTAATATATATAAACATGGAAAAGTTCGGGTCACTACACCATTATGGACAAAAACCAGATGGACTTATCAAATAATCCAGGACAAAGGACAATTAACCCAGGGTAATAAATAATCAAAACGTCAAACATCATGGTTACGGAAGCTTAAATAAGCATAATATATTTTATTTCATTTTTCCTCGTACTTTTATTTATTGTCATTTTAATTATTGTTATTTATTTTATATTGTTATTTAAATATCGTCATTTACTATACGCTTCGCTTAAAATATAAATCGACAAACCGGTCATTAAACGGTAAACCCCCTTTTATATATTATTATATATAATTATATATATTTTGTACAAATATAGTTGTTTAAAAATATAGTGTGAAATAAGCCCGCTCCCTGTGGAACGAACCGGACTTACTAAAAACTCTACTACTCTACGATTAGGTACACTGCCTATAGTGTTGTAGCAAGGTTCAGGTATATCCCATTTGTAAATAAATAATTAAAACTTGTCATATTGTGTGTAAAATTGTATCGCATTTAATAGTTTTTCCTAGTAAAATATATAGCTATTTCATATAAACCTCGCATAACATCAGTCATTGCTTATGCTTCTCATCAACTGAAGATTCACGAGCGAAACTACACTACTCACGATCTCGAACTTGGAGCCGTTGTCTTTGCGCTTAAATTTGGAGACACTATCTTTATGGAATTAAAGTACTATCATCACCGACCACAAAAGCCTCCAACACATATTCGATCAGAAACAACTGAACATGAGACGGCGACGATGGATCGAGATGCTGAACGACTATAATTGTGAACTTCGTTACCATCCTGGCAAGGCAAATGTTGTAGCTGATGCCTTGAGCCGAAAGGAAAGAATGGTACCTCATTGTGTTTGGGCCCTGAACATCACCATTCATTCGAATGTCAATAGCCAGATCCGAGTAGCCCAAGATGAGGCTCTCAAAGAGGAGAATATTTCTCATGAACACTTGAACATTCTCGTCTCTCGATTCGAGGTTAAGGAGACTGGACTCCGACACTTTGTCGGAAGAATTTGGGTGCCTAGTTATGGGGATTTGCGAAGCCTCATTCTAGACGAAGCCCACAAGTCAAGATATTCGATTCATCCAGGAGCTGGTAAGATGTAACACGATCTCAAGGAACAGTATTGGTGGCCAAATCTTAGGAAGGATGTTGCAACTTATGTTGGGAAGTGTTTGACTTGCTCGAAGGTTAAGGCTAAACATCAAAGGCCATTTGGATTACTCCAGCAACTAGAAATCCCGCAATGGAAGTGGGAAAGGATAACGATGGACTTCATCACGAAACTACCAAAGACGGTGGGTGGATACGATACCATCTGGGTTATCGTTGACCGTCTTACCAAATCTGCACACTTCTTAGCCATGAAAGAAACAGATACGATCGAAAAACTCACTCAACTATACATAAAGGAAATTGTATCTCGTCATGGTGTGCCCTTATCGATTATCTCAGATCGCGATACCTGTTTTGCTTCTAGATTTTGGCATTCCTTGCAAGAAGCCTTGGGGACACGTCTCGACATGAGCACTGCGTATCACCCACAGACCGACAGACAAAGTGAACACACGATTCAGACCTTGGAGGACATGTTGCGTGCTTGTGTCATTGATTTCGAAAAGGCTTGGGAAAGGCATTTGCCACTAGCTGAATTCTCTTACAACAACAGTTATCATTCGAGTATTAATACTGCACCTTTCGAAGCGTTGTATGGCCGCAAATGCCGTTCTCCTATTTGTTGGGCCGAAGTAGGCGAAAAGCAAATCACCGGACCCGATTTAGTACATGAAACAACCGAGAAGATTGTCCAAATTCAAGCGAGACTCAAGACGGCCCGTGATCGCCAAAAGAGTTATGCCGACCTTCAACGTAAAGACTTCGAATTCAACGTGGATGACCGTGTAATGTTGAAGGTCGCAATTTGGAAAGGTGTAATCCATTTTGGAAAACGTGGGAAGCTCAATCCGCGGTACATTGGTCCTTTCGAAATCTTGGAGCGTGTTGGACCGTTGCTTACCGTTTGGATCTTCCGACTCAATTGAGCTCAGTTCATCCTACCTTCCACGTATCGAATTTGAAGAAGTGTCTTGCTGAACCGGAACTTGTCATACCACTGGAGGAACTTACGATTGATGACAAACTCCACTTCGTGGAAGAACCTGTCGAAATTATGGACCATGAGGTCAAAACTTTGAAACGTAACAAGATTCCGATTGTCCGAGTCCGATAGAATGCGAAACGAGGACCTGAGTTTACCTGGGAACGAGAGGATCAAATGATGCAGAAGTATCCTCACCTTTTCCCAACTCCTCCATCTACCTCAGCTTAAAATTTCGGGACGAAATTTTCTTTAATAGGTGGGTAATGTAACGACCCTGGATTTTCCAACTTATATTATTAATACTTGCGTGTTAATAAATGTATTCTTATACATTTTCCTTGTCACCGTAATTGACTTTCCATGTCCCGACTCGTCTTTTCGACACGCGCTTTTCACGAATAATATTTCAAATATTATTTACGTTCATAATTAATTATTATTAATTATTCCTAATTAACTAATGTAAGTAGTTAATTACTTGGGCTTTTTACTAATTTATTGCATACTTATACATGGGCTTTTATTATTGGACTTGGACTATCAAAGCCCACCCTACATTACTTAATGAACTAATTAGTGAGCTCATTATTATGCTAGTGATTCATTAAGATTAAACATAGATTAATTAAAGTGAAGAGACAAGAATGTTTCAAGCATGCATGCACCTCTTTCCCATGTATTTGACTTATAAACTTTCCTAGCAAACACCACCTTCCCACACATGAAAGATGAAACTTGACTAACCCCTTTTGGAGGCCTAAGGCCGACGGTTTAGGCATGGGGGAGTGAGATCCATTTTTTTTTTTTTTTGTTACATATATGCTAGTTTGAAACCCCATTTCACACACATCTTACTTACACCACTTTTACTCCAAACTTTTCTCTCTAAATTGTAAGTAAAAACTTTATTTTTCTTTCATCTTCCTTCCTTTAAAAATCGACTAGTAAGCATCATCATCATACTTGATTGTTGTCTGTTGTTAAAGATCAAACTTTCTAGTTTGTATCTTCATGTAATCTTGCTTCTTCCATCCTTTGTTTGATGAGAAATCAAGAACAATTATCTAAGCTTGTTAGCTTATGGTTCTACACTTGAAAAGTTATAAAGATCTAAAGTTCATAAGCTTTAAGATCTTACTTGTGTTCATGTTTTGAAAACTTAAGGTTTATTGTCTTAAGATCCAAGCTTTGACTTGAATCTCCTTAAGTATGGAACAAACATGAACTTGTTACTTGTAACTTTAGTTTATTTCTTCAACTTTTTCTTTTTTTTTAAAAAAAAATTCGTGAATTGTATAAATCTTGGTCAAGTATTACTAGTTAAACTTGATCTCATTATTCTTGAAACCAAAGTTTAAACTTTGTAAGTTCAAGAACATGGAAGTTAAACTTTCTAGTTAAAACTTTATACACTTATGTTAGATCTAAGTTTCTATAGCTTATGGTCTTCCAATTTTGTCTAAAACAAAAGCTTATAAGCTTATATACATTCTACAAGATAAAAATCTAAGATTCATAACTTTTAGTTTTATTAAAGTGAAGATCCAAGTTCTATAACTTAGGGTTTAACTTAAGAACACTAGATCTAGACTTTTTAATCTAGGATCTTCAAGATTTAACTAAGAACTAAGTTCTACAACTTAAGATCTTGTTTATTTAGTTTACATTCAAGTTTATAGCTTAATATTACTATTAGAACTCATGTATGTGTCAGATCTAAGATTTTGATATAACTTTGGTTCATCAACCTCCTCACAACCCTTAAATGAGTTGTGCTATTTATCTTAGACATACACTAGTGTCATTACGATCAAAACTTGGTTAAGGTGATGCAAACACATCAATGAGTTGTACACTTGAAGCTACAAGCATCAATGATGAGAACCGTGATGAGCATCAAGAACCAAGAATCCACCGGAGCACTTTGCTTACTGTTTTCTGGATCTGATCAGGCTTCCTGGGCTACTGGAAAGTTGATTTCCAGTTAGTTCGAGTAGATGATTTTCCGTTTATGCCTCGTCTTAATCCGATTTACAGTTTAGGATTTATAACCTTCCAAAAGTCACTACACCCTTGTAACATTGTGCTGAAATTTCTGACTTACTCGCACTTAAACCATTGCCACAGTCAAATGAAGACGAGTTTGGTCTTGGAAATTGGTCAACAACTAGGGGACTCATATACGGAGCCATGGCCGCTAGTCTCACCTCATTTCAGTTTGTATAGAGGTCGTGGCAGCTGAACGAAGTCAGCCTTTGTTTCGATCCCTATTCTTGATTGAAAACTCACTTTACTTTTTACCTATGTTGTTGATGATGATGATACTTAAGACCTAATTTACATACTTTTAAACCTTTGGGAACGATTTACTAACTTAGTAACTTTTGACTTAGGTTGAGGACCTTTCGGACCAACTACTTGCTTACTTATCTCGTATCGACTTTACTACTTTTCACTGTGAGTTATAGCATCCCTTTTTACTTTAACTATTTTGGGACTGAGAATACATGCGCTTTTTACGTTTTACATACTAGGCACGAGTACCTAAAATTTATATATGTGTGGGTTATACAACGGCATAAACTTTCCCCTTAGCTCGGTAACATTTAGTCATTGGTTTTTGAACTGGTGAACGCGAATCTTAGATATGGATCCATAGGGTTTGACATCCCCACTCGGGCTAGTTGCGCTTGCATTTAACGGGTGTTTAATACTTCATAAAATTACGCACTCGCCAAGTGTACTTTTAAGGGGTGATATTACGTTAAGTTAGTTACCAAGTGCCCACGGTTGAGCATATACTTTTCATACTGTTTTGAAACACTGAAATCTCGTGGCCTACCTTACATTACTGTTATATTTAAACTATAGCTCACCAACATTCGTGTTGACGTTTTTAAGCATGTTTTCTCAGGTGCTTAGAGGTTTGATGCTTCCGCTGTAGTAGTCTTGCTGTGTAGACTCCCGCTGCTTTTGTTAGAGATGTCTCTGCATGAAACGTTTACCTTGCATTCACAAACTATGTTACTTTTGAACAATGAATTTGTAATGACCTTTGGGTCTCGTACTTATGTTAATTGCTTCTATTCGTAGAAGCATACTATCGTTGTAAAACATTTGATGTTGGTTAAGACGTCACCCCTTTTTATCAATGCAAACTTATTTTAAAACATCATATAGTGTTTGACCTTGTAATGATCCTGTTGTTGATGATCCGTACACGTTAATTGTACTAGGCGTCACATAACTGTTTCTAATTTTGCTACTTCCTTATGGTGTGAATGGAAAAACAAGTGGCTAGCCGTCATTGAATTCAATTTTGCTACTTTCATATCCATAGTCAAAATTGGCAACTTTGAATATCTAGTATCTTCTAGATTGCGGCTAGAATGGAGACATCTAGCGGCATCTAGAAGATACTAGATTAAGGCTGGAACTTATCAATTCTACCCCTCCAGCCGTATACAGGGAAAACACATCCTGGTTATGTCTCTGCATAACATTAGCTTCTCTCGAGTCACCACCTTTGTCAACATATCCGCATGATTCTCCTTTGTATGGATCTTCACTAGTCTCAATAGTTGTCGATCAATTACCTCGCGTATCCAATGATAGCGAATATCAATATGTTTTGTATAGGAATGGTACATGGAGTTCTTGCTCAAATCTAGAGCACTCTGACTATCACAATGTACCTTGTACTCCTTTTGCTTGATTCCAAATTCTTGGAGATAACGCTTTAACCACAACATTTCCTTTCCAGCTTCCGCGGCAGCAATATATTCTGCTTCGGTTGTAGATAATGCAACACACTTCTGTAGTCTTGACTGCCATGAAACAGCTCCTCCTGCAAAAGTGTAAATGAATCCTGAAGTAGATTTCTTACTATCAAGATCTCCAGCCATATCAGCATTCGTATAGCCTTCCAAGATTGGATCTGCTCCCCCGTAACAAAGACATATCTTCGTTGTACCTTTAAGATATCTGAGAATCCATTTTACCGCATTCCAATGCTCTTTCCCAGGGTTAGAGAGAAAACGACTCGCTGTTCCCACTGCATGAGCAATATCGGGTCTCGTACACACCATTGCATACATCAAACTTCCAACTGCTGAAGAATATGGTACTGACGACATCTCCCCGATCTCTTCTATAGATGAGGGACATGATCTCTTACTTAACTTGAAATGGTTGGCTAATGGAATGCTAATAGGTTTGGCATTATTCATATTGAACCGTTCAAGCACTCTTTCAATATACTTCTGCTGAGATAGCCATAACCTTCTATTCTTCCTATCTCGGGTAATCTGCATTCCCAAAATTTGTTGAGCCTGTCCTAAGTCTTTCCCTATGATCAAAATATCGTCTACATATAGTAGAAGAGCAACGAAATCTCCTTCAGAAAACTTCTAAATGTAGACACACTCATCTGCTGCAGTTTTCTTATACCCTTGACTCACCATGCATGAGTCAAACTTCTTGTACCACTGCCTAGGTGCCTGCTTTAAACCGTATAAACTTTTCTTCAGCTTGCATACGAGATTATCTCCTGAAACCTCAAAACCTTCTGGCTGCTCCATGTAAATTTCTTCATGTAAATCTCCATGAAGAAAAGCTGTCTTTACATCCATCTGTTCAAGCTCCAAGTTCATACTTGCAACCAATCCAAGTATAACTCTAATTGAAGTCATCTTGACTACTGGTGAAAATATCTCGTCAAAATCAATCCCTTTCTTCTGTTGGAATCCTTTGACTACAATCCGTGCTTTGTATTTCACCACTTTTCCGCTGCCATCCTTTTTCAGCTTGAACACCCATTTGTTTTTCAGTGCCTTCTTCCCTTGTGGAAGTTCTACGATCTCATAAGTCTGATTTTTCTGCAGATAATTCATCTCATCCTGCATTGCGAGCAACCATTTTTCTTTGTCCTTATGAGATACTGCTTCATGAAAACTCTCTGGTTCTCCATCTTCAGTAAGTAGAAGGTACCCGAATTCTGGATATCTACTCGATGGAATCCAACCTCGTTCAGATCTTCGAACTTCTGGAATATAATGAGGAGATCTACCACCATCTTTGCCTTGTGATGGTCCTGGAACGTCTGGCAGATGGGGTTGTGGCTCCCCCTGCTCAGCACCGTCATTTTCCTCATTATCTTCTACTTCCGGTATTTCATCTTGCACTGCATGTTCATTTCTCATAAATGATTCTGTTGTTACCTCTGGCACCTGAGTGACAACATTTGATTTCTGAGATATTGTGGGCTTTTCAATATCTTCTATTGTCTGGCTTTCATGGAACACCACGTCCCTACTTCTGATCACCTTTTTCTCCTTTGGATCCCATAATCTGTATCCAAATTCTTCATCTCCATAGCCTAGGAATATGCATGGATTAGTCTTTACATCCAACTTCTGTCTGAGCTCCTTGGATACATGTGCGTACGCCAAACATCCAAATACTCTTAAGTGAGAGTATGATGGATCCTTTCCAGACCAAAGTTTCTCTGGAACTTCAAAATTTAGTGGTACTGTTAGGACCCCGAAGTTGTATAGTGTTAATGTGAATTAAGCTTAAATGAAGGTTCCTTAGAAGAGGACTATATAAGGAACCTAAGTAGTCCTAATTAGATAGCTATTGTATTGTAACTGAGTTCTAGAAGCCGTGGAATGTAATTTTACCGATTCTCTCTCATACCGAGTCTCCTTCCTACATACCGAATCTCATTCTATCTTATCATTTCTCTCAATCTCAACATGATCTGACCTATCATTTGGTATCAGAGCTTCCAGGAAGTGATTCTACATCACTATATTGATCCAGAGATTGTAGATTACAGAATCTGAGTACTCTCGGTAAAATGAATCAGATTCGGTATTATCGAATTTGATAATCTGACATTCAAATTCTTGTGATAAGTTCAGCGAAGGTGTATTAGGTCTATTAGAAAGAGTTTCGATCATCATTACAGCTTTTTAACTTCAATTATGGAGAATCAAGTTGATTTTTAGAGTTTGTGGCTAAAACTCTCGGTATTGCTTAATTCAAGCTTGATTCTGGATTTTTGTGAAGATTTAAAGATTCAGTTGTGTTCGTGAGGTGTTAAATCACATTTCTGTCTGTTCAATTTCTTCAATTCTTCAAGTTTTGAAGATTTGATCAACACTCGGTATCGTAACAGTCATACCGAGTCTACTTCATTACTGAAAATTCATCTTAAGTGTTGCAGATTGTGGTGTGTTTGTGATTCTATCACATTCAGTTTGATTATACGCAGCTAATTGGTGTGGTTTGAGAAAGGATTCTGTTATATTTCTAAGTTTTAGACTTAGACTCGGTATTGTCAACTGCTACAGTTGACATTCGGTATCCTGAATCTTCGGTATCATTGATATTTTGTTTGTTACTAACTTGTTTTCATGTGCAGCAAGGTTACTGAATCTAATTCAAGGGAATTGGATTGTGTTTACACATAATATTTTACAGAATTTGACTACCGAGTCATTTACCGAATCAGAATCTCGGTTTCACTTAATCCTTTTGTTTTAAGTATTCTGAGGCTTCAAGTTGTGTGGTTACCGAATCTATACCGAATCTGGGTGTGTTACTTGTGATTCTTATCAGTTTCTGATATAGAATCTGGTTTACCGAATTGTTACCGAATCTGCTACAGTACCGAACCACTTACCGAGTCTGCTACTGTATCGAGTCTTTACCGAATCTGACATTCTTGTTAGATTTTATACTGAACCCTGATCATAGATTGTATTTAATACCGAATCTATACCGAATCTACCTCAATTTAAGATGTCTACTCAAGATACTCTTATCATTGGATTAGATTCCCGACCTCCATTGTTGTTTGATGGCAAGTACACTCAGTGGCTTCATCGTATCACTCAGTACATAGACTATAAGGGTGAGAAAGCTAAACATATATGGGCTTCTCTGAGAGATGGTCCAGTTGTTGATTTTCATTCAGATACTCGTATGCCAATTCCATTCTATGAACTTTCTGGTGATAAACGTGAAAGAGCTCAGGGTGACATAGAGGCTAAGAATATTGTCATGCAAGCTATCCCATATGAGCTATTTGAAAATGTTGATAGCAACACTACAGCAAAAGATATATGGGATGAGATCAAACGACAACAAGAAGGTTATGACATGTCAGACGTTACTAAATTGAATAAGGCTCTGGGATTGTATGAAGATTTCAAGCAGGAACCAGAAGAACTACTTAAGGATACCTACCGTCGTTTCAATGGGGTTCTCAATGAGTTGAAAATGTGTAAGATTGTAAAAGTACATGCTGAAGTCAACATGAAATTCCTCAAAAAGCTCAATGCTGATTGGCTTCCTTATGGAACCATTGTTCGATCTACCAAAGAGATTGACAAGTTGACTATTCATGAGCTTGTTGGAGTTCTTATGCATTACCAACCTGAGGTGTCTAAACTTCAAGAAGGAAGGAAAGAGTCTTCTCCGGGCGATCCTCTTGCCCTAATTGCCAAAAAGAAGAGCAAATCATTTTCCAAAAGCTTGTCCAAGAAAGTGCTTGTTGAAGAATCAACTAATTCTGAAGAATTGATTCTTTCTGATGTTGATGATTCTCACCTTGAATTAGTCAAGATGGCAGCCATGTTCACAAACGCCTTGAACAAACACAAGTTTAAAGGCAAATCAAGCAATCAACGCAAAAACTCATCATCTTCCTCGTACTACAAGAAAGCTGATCAATCCAAAAAACAACGTGCTGATGATTCCAAGAAGGAAGATTCAATCTGTTTCAATTGTGGCAAAGCTGGTCATTACTCTCGTGAGTGCAAGATGCCTAAGAAGAAGGACGCAACTTACTACAAGAAGAAAATGTTGATGGCTAAGATTGTGGAAACTGGAGGAGAGCTGAAACCGGTTGATAATACTTGGTTTAACTGGACTGATGATTCATACTCAAAGGTGGAACATGCAAATGTTTGCAAGGTGACTAAGCTCATCAAAGCTAAGGAAGCATTGGAGAATTCTGACTCAACATCTGACGATGATGAGGTACAATCAACTGAAATCTCACCTGATTTTATAAAAATGCAAAATGACTTGATGAAGAATCTGGTCTCAATGTCAAAAGAAGTCAAAGGCTTAAAATCTGAAAACAAGATTTTAAAAGATAAAATCAAACTAAATGAGACCAGACCTCCCTCATCCAAATTGCAAATGGATGTGCAACGATTGACTCTCCAACTCAGCTCTACGGAAACTGAGTTGGAAGATCTTAAGAAGACAATTCATACGATTAAAGTCGAACGAACTGATTATCGTTTAAAATCTGAACGACTTGCAGAAAAAGTTCAATTCTTAGAAAAAGATCTTTCTGATTTAAAAAACCAACATGAACCCACACTTTCAAAACTAAACAAGAAAATTATTCATTTGGAAAACGCCATAATTGAAAAAGACACTGAAATTTCTTCGTTGTTAAAAGAGTCTGTTCTAATGAAAGCTCAACTTGCTCGATATGAGGAAAAACTCTATCGTACAGAGCAATCTAAAGCTATCATTGATTTAGAACTTTCAAAACAAACAATTTTCATGAACAGACCAAAAACGATTCATGGTGAAAAGTGGGGGTTGGGTTATGAAGATCCTAAGATCTTAGATGGAGCTTCCAAAAAGATTCCAGGATTATATCATTTTGATTACTTTCAAGCTGGTTTACCACCGCATTTTGTGCATGCTTCTGATGCTGATTTTGATGATATTAAGCAAATCTAAAAAATACCATCAAATTAGCTTAATGTATGAGAAAATTAATGCAAAAATGGGTAAATCAAATCCTGATTTCTTGAAGGAACATGTTGAAACTGAAAAGAATGTGCAATGTGCTAATTATGTTCCGACACGTAGATTGGTTTACATTCCTACACTCATGCTAGAGAAGTACATTTTAATGCTTTAGAATGAAGTGTTTAACAAACCTAGTTCTAGCATTGTTAACACAGATGAGGTGTTTAATGAATCAACTTTTGATGTGAAACCAATTCTACCTGCTTTACCTGTATCTCCAGATGATGTTTTCCGTGAAGACCTAGCACATGAACTAACTGTTTTCTTTGAGACAGAATCTCTAGGTCAAAATTCTTTAGATAAAAAAGTAGAACCTCATAATGAACCATTCATTGAACCTTTGATAGATTTTGAAAGTCAACTTCATCCTTTGCATGATTATTATTTGCATTTGCCTGCTGTACGTATAGTAGCTCAACTAGAACAGGAGAATATTGACTTGCAACTTAAGTGCCAATCATTAGAACAAATGCTTGCTTTGTGTGATAAATTGCCTTCACTGCCTAAGAAAGAATGTACCTATGCTTTTAAGGAGGGTAAAGTGATAGTTTCTGCTGAAGAATTATGTCTTGAGATTAAAAGCTTAAAACAAAAGATAATTTAACTGAAACAGGCTAACACACTTAAGCAATCGTCTAATGTTGAAACCAATGTGCTTGAATGTATTGGTGGGATTACTAAGAAGTGGAAGGGAACAATGACATCTAAGGATGTAAAACCCATTACTATTCTTAAAAATCCTCTACATTGTCAATTTGGCAATCGAGGTTCAAAAGTTGTTTCTACAACTCAATTTGTTGTCAAAAAGGTTCATTCTCCCGATGGTTCTGTGTCAACTGAAAAAGATTCCTATGATTCCAATGACAAAAACTTCAAAAGCGAGTCTTTTAACGACATCAGTTAAGTCCACACAACACACAAGTCCTAAACCTGATTTAAGTGAGTATGATGCAAAAGAATGTAAAATCAAATTGGAGATTTTGCAAAATCAATCATCTCATGTGTCAACTGAAAAGTTTGGACGTCTAACTAACAAAGGTGTTTTTCGTGTCACAAGTCATAATCCAAACTTGAATTACAAATCTGTATGGGTTCCTAAGTCCACGACTAAGAAAGTAGCAACCAAACCAATGCAATCTGCTAATCGGCCTAGGAAATCATCTCATGTTTTTCAATTTTCGTCTGTGAACAAAACATCTACTTGGAATAAGTTGTGTGTTAAGACTTCTGATAACGATGTAAAACTTGATATTGCGTATGATGCTTCATGTAATGTGGTTTTAAATGATGCTTTATTGTCTAAACTGCATGATCTTCTTGTTGGTAAACGTTGGGCTTCACTATATACTATTGACCTCAATGATGCACCTTCACATACAACCATGTGTTTGGCTACTCGTTCTACCAAAAAAAATTCATGGTTATGGCATCATCGGATGTCACACCTGAATTACAAGGGTATCAATCGACTAGTCTCTAAAGACTTATTGCATATGGACTTCATCGTCTTTGCAATTATTGCATATGGACTTATGTGGACCCATGCGTATTTCTAGCCTAGGTGGCAAGAAACATGGATTTTTCTTTTGCGAACTAAGTCAGAAACCCCCGCCATTATCATTGAGTTCATTAAAAAGACTCAACGCTCTTTTAACAAACATGTTAAGAGCATTAGAACTGATAATGGGACGGAATTTAAGAATGACCCGCTTGATAGTTATTTGAAAGACCAATGAAATGTCCCGTTCTTATTGATTAAAAACGTTCCATATTAATTGATTTCGTTGCGAGGTTTTGACCTCTATATGAGACGTTTTTCAAAGACTGCATTCATTTTAAAACAAACCATAACCTTTATTTCATCAATAAAGGTTTAAAAAGCTTTACGTAGATTATCAAATAATGATAATCTAAAATATCCTGTTTACACACGACCATTACATAATGGTTTACAATACAAATATGTTACAACAAAATAAGTTTCTTGAATGCAGTTTTTACACAATATCATACAAGCATGGACTCTAAATCTCGTCCTTATTTAAGTATGCGACAGCGGAAGCTCTTAATAATCACCTGAGAATAAACATGCTTAAAACGTCAACAAAAATGTTGGTGAGTTATAGGTTTAACCTATATATATCAAATCATAATAATAGACCACAAGATTTCATATTTCAATACACATCCCATACATAGAGATAAAAATCATTCATATGGTGAACACCTGGTAACCGACATTAACAAGATGCATATATAAGAATATCCCCATCATTCCGGGACACCCTTCGGATATGATATAAATTTTGAAGTACTAAAGCATCCGGTACTTTGGATGGGGTTTGTTAGGCCCAATAGATCTATCTTTAGGATTCGCGTCAATTAGGGTGTCTGTTCCCTAATTCTTAGATTACCAGACTTAATAAAAAGGGGCATATTCGATTTCGATAATTCAACCATAGAATGTAGTTTCACGTACTTGTGTCTATTTTGTAAATCATTTATAAAACCTGCATGTATTCTCATCCCAAAAATATTAGATTTTAAAAGTGGGACTATAACTCACTTTCACAGATTTTTACTTCGTCGAGAAGTAAGACTTGGCCACTGGTTGATTCACGAACCGATAACAATATATACATATATATCAAAGTATGTTCAAAATATATTTACAACACTTTTAATATATTTTGATGTTTTAAGTTTATTAAGTCAGCTGTCCTCGTTAGTAACCTACAACTAGTTGTCCACAGTTAGATGTACAGAAATAAATCGATAAATATTATCTTGAATCAATCCACGACCCAGTGTATACGTATCTCAGTATTGATCACAACTCAAACTATATATATTTTGGAATCAACCTCAACCTTGTATAGCTAACTCCAACATTCACATATAGAGTGTCTATGGTTGTTCCGAAATATATATAGATGTGTCGACATGATAGGTCGAAACATTGTATACGTGTCTATGGTATCTCAAGATTACATAATATACAATACAAGTTGATTAAGTTATGGTTGGAATAGATTTGTTACCAATTTTCACGTAGCTAAAATGAGAAAAATTATCCAATCTTGTTTTACCCATAACTTCTTCATTTTAAATCCGTTTTGAGTGAATCAAATTGCTATAGTTTCATATTGAACTCTATTTTATGAATCTAAACAGAAAAAGTATAGGTTTATAGTCGGAAAAATAAGTTACAAGTCGTTTTTGTAAAGGTAGTCATTTCAGTCGAAAGAACGACGTCTAGATGACCATTTTAGAAAACATACTTCCACTTTGAGTTTAACCATAATTTTTGGATATATTTTCATGTCCATAATAAAAATCATTTTCTCAGAATAACAACTTTTAAATCAAAGTTTATCATAGTTTTTAATTAACTAACCCAAAACAGCCCGCGGTGTTACTGCGACGGCGTAAATCCTGTTTTACGGTGTTTTTAGTGTTTCCAGGTTTTAAATCATTAAGTTAGCATATCATATAGATATAGAACATGTGTTTAGTTGATTTTAAAAGTAAAGTTAGAAGGATTAACTTTTGTTTGCGAACAAGTTTAGAATTAACTAAACTATGTTCTAGTGATTACAAGTTTAAACCTTCGAATAAGATAGCTTTATATGTATGAATCGAATGATGTTATGAACATCATTACTACCTTAAGTTCCTTGGATAAACCTACTGGAAAAGGGAAAAATGGATCTAGCTTCAACGGATCCTTGGATGGCTCGAAGTTCTTGAAGCAGAATCATGACACGAAAACAAGTTCAAGTAAGATCATCACTTGAAATAAGATTGTTATAGTTATAGAAATTGAACCAAAGTTTGAATATGATTATTACCTTGTATTAGAATGATAACATACTGTAAGAAACAAAGATTTCTTGAGGTTGGATGATCACCTTACAAGATTGGAAGTGAGCTAGCAAAACTTGAAAGTATTCTTGTTTTTATGTAACTAGAACTTGTAGAATATATGAAGAACACTTAGAACTTGAAGATAGAACTTGAGAGAGATCAATTAGATGAAGAAAATTGAAGAATGAAAGTGTTTGTAGGTGTTTTTGGTCGTTGGTGTATGGATTAGATATAAAGGATATGTAATTTTATTTTCATGTAAATAGGTCATGAATGATTACTCATATTTTTATAATTTTATGAGATATTTCATGCTAGTTGCCAAATTATGGTTCCCACATGTGTTAGGTGACTCACATGGGCTGATAAGAGCTGATCATTGGAGTGTATATACCAATAGTACATACATCTAAAAGCTGTGTATTGTACGAGTACGAATACGGGTGCATACGAGTAGAATTGTTGATGAAACTGAACGAGGATGTAATTGTAAGCATTTTTGTTAAGTAGAAGTATTTTGATAAGTGTATTAAAGTCTTTCAAAAGTGTATAAATACATATTAAAACACTACATGTATATACATTTTAACTGAGTCGTTAAGTCATCGTTAGTCGTTACATGTAAGTGTTGTTTTGAAACCTTTAGGTTAACGATCTTGTTAAATGTTGTTAACCCAATGTTTATAATATCAAATGAGATTTTAAATTATTATATTATCATGATATTATCATGTATGAATATCTCTTAATATGATGTATATACATTAAATGTCTTTACAACGATAATCGTTACATATATGTCTCGTTTAAAAATCATTAAGTTAGTAGTCTTGTTTTTACATATGTAGTTCATTGTTAATATACTTAATGATATGTTTACTTATCATAGTATCATGTTAACTATATATATATATATATATATATATATATATATATATATCCATATATATGTCATCATATAGTTTTTACAAGTTTTAACGTTCGTGAATCACCGGTCAACTTGGGTGGTCAATTGTCTATATGAAACATATTTCAATTAATCAAGTCTTAACAAGTTTGATTGCTTAACATGTTGGAAACATTTAATCATGTAAATATCAATCTCAATTAATATATATAAACATGGAAAAGTTCGGGTCACTACAACTAAGGCATTGAACTTCAGTTCTCTGCTGCTCGGATCCCCCAACAGAATGGAGTAGTCGAACGACGTAATCGTACGTTGTGCGAAGCAGCTCGAACGATGCTTGCTTGCTCCAAACTACCTCCAAAAATGTGGGGGGAGGCCATTTCAACTGCATGCTATACCCAAAATCGTTGTATTGTTAATAAACGTGTTGATAAAACACCTTATGAGTTATTATATGGTAGACGCCCGAATGTCAAATATTTTCGTGTCTTTGGTTGTATATGCTATGTGCTTAACGATTTTGACAGCCTCGGAAAGTTTGATCCAAATGGTGATCAAGCTATATTTCTCGATTATTCTTCGAACAAAGTTGCCTATCGGGTTTATCACAAATGGACAAAAACGATTAAAGAGAGCATAAATGTCAAGTTCGATGAATTTTCAAGAATGGCTTTTGAACAACTCAGTTCAAAACCCGATCCTAACCTGGCTACTACTTCTTCCGCGCAAAACTCAATTTTCTAGTCGAAGGGTGTTCCTACGGTTACATCAGAGGAACTGGATATCTTGTTTGATAGTCTTTATGCTCCTCAACAGAATTCAAATGTTCAAGCCATACCGGTTACACCGTCACAGTCAACTACTGTGGAGACTCAACAAAGTCTTTTTAATGAAGATACAACACCAACTGATTCACCTGTTGCTTCTTCATCCTCCCTACCACCTCCTGTTACTGATACTCTTGAACCAATTCAAGATTCATCAGTTGATATAACTCCAGCTGTTTCTCCAGATATTCAATTGAATCCATTAGATAATGTTACATCAGATCAAGCGGATCAAGGCTCAACGTCAACAACGGTTGATGTTTCAATGGATACCACTGATGTACAACCTCTTCCACACCACTGATGGACTAAAAGTCATCCAATAGATCTTATTATTGGTGATGCATCTGCTCCAGTCTCAACTCGAAGGGCTACTTGGAATATGTGTCTATACACTGCCTTTCTTAGTAAGATTGAACCAAGAACGGTTGCTCAAGCTTTACTAGATCCGAACTGGGTGGTTGCAATGCAAGAAGAGATTAATCAATTTGAACGGTTGAAAGTATGGCGATTAGTTCCAAGACCAATGGGTCAACGACCAATAGGGGTTAAGTGGATTTTTAAGAACAAGAAGGATTCTGATGTAATTGTGGTTCGGAATAAGGCACGTCTTGTGGCCAAGGGATATCGACAATAAGAGGGTATTGACTATGACGAGACATTTGCTCCGGTTGCTCGGATTGAGGCTATTCATCTTTTCCTTGCCTTTGCTTCTTTTATGAAGTTTATGGTGTTTCAAATGGATGTCAAAACTGCTTTTCTGAATGGTCATCTTCAAGAGGAAGTCTATGTCGATCAACCAGAAGGCTTTGTCGATCCCATTCATCCAAATCACGTATACTACTTGGAAAAGGCTTTGTATGGTCTGAAGCAAGCACCGCGTGCATGGTACAAGACCTTAACAAAGTATTTGCTGGACAATGGCTTTTCTCGTGGAACGATTGATACAACGCTATTCATCCGTAAAAACCACAGTCACATTCTCTTGGTTCAAATTTACGTTCATGACATTATTTTTGGTTCAACGTCCACGGCCTTATTCAAAGAATTTGGTGACCTTGTGGCCAACAAATTCGAAATGAGCATGCTTGACCAGTTAAATTTCTTTTTGGGGTTACAAGTAAAACAATTACCAAACGGGATTTTTCTCAGTCAAACAAAGTATATCAATGATATGCTAAAACCTTTTAAAATGACTGCTTTAAAACCAGTGACAACCCTAATGAGGACTTTACTGGATGCTGATACTAATGGGGAAACCTTTGATATTACGCTTTATCGAAGCATGGTTGGTTCTTTAGTGTATCTGACTACAAGTCGACCTGACATTACACTTGCTGTAACTGTCTGTGCCCGCTTTCAGTCAAACCCTAAGAAATCTCATTCCAAAGCGGTTGTTAGGATTTTTCAGTACCTTAAAGGTACACCTAACCTTGGGATCTGGTATCCTCATGGATCTGATTTCAATCTCACTGCTTACACTAATGTGGATCATGGCGGTTGCCATGTTGATAGAAAAAGCACATCTGGATTAATTCAGATGTTGGGGAATAGGCTAGTTGGTTGGTCATCCAAAAAGCAAAACTGTGTGTCTTTATCAACAGCTGAGTCTGAGTACATTGCTGCAGTTCATTGTTGTTCACAAGTTTTGTGGATGCAAATTCAACTTTCATACTATGGCTTTAAGTTTTCTAAGACCCCGATTTACTGTGATTCACAAAGTGCTATTGCAATTACAAGCAACCCGGTCCAGCATTCTAAGACCAAACACATAGATATTCGCTATCATTTCATTAAGGACCATGTAGAGAAAGGGGATGTAGAGTTATACTTTGTGCCTACCAAAGTGCAATTAGCTGACATGTTCACTAAGCCCTTAGATGAACTTAGGCTAAAGTTCTTGATCAAAGAGATTGGCATGGTAAAGTATAGTGTTTGATATTTCTTAGATCTGTTGGGACTTATTCTTGGGATCTTGTGTTTAGGGGGAGTAGATACTTTCTAGGGGGAGCAACTACTTTCATATGCTTTGGATATCATCTTTTAAGGGGGAGCCTTTAGGTTTAATGTTAACTTCCTAGATATAATTGTTCAATGGTTACGTAAGGGGGAGGTAACTCATTGATATCATATTTCAAGGGGGAGTTAATTCATTTTCTTGGGAATTTTATCAAAATGCTGATTTACTTTCTTGTATATCACATTTTGAGGGGGAGAAAATGAGAAAATTACTCAAAAAATATTGTTTTTCAAAAGTGAATTCATAAATTCTTTGTTTTATATCTGAAATAATTCACTAAGGCTTGTATACATCTCAGTATGCAACCCGTTTTAACAATTGGTATCACTGAAGATTTGTACTTTGTTCACAAATTCAAAGTTCTTTTAAGTACAAATCTTATTTTGAAAAATTCATAAAAATTATAAAAGATAAAATCCAAAAATATTTGATTTTTACTGAATAAATGCTATTTTTAGCATTATACCGAATCCGACATCCAACAGTACAGATTCGGTAAGTTCAAAGTTTTCAAAAAATTGTCTCAGAATTGTTTACCATGAAAAGATTGAAATGAATTTTAAGAGGAAAAGTCAATTTGTCAAGATTTTGAAGTTAAATTGATAAAGTTTTGAAAAGTGGACTGTATTCGGTAAAATAGGCCCATTCGGCAAAGCCCATTCGGTATTTTATCTTCGGTATCTATAAAAGGAGGGTCAAAGTCAAACTAACTCTCTTACTGTGATTAATTACCTACTGAGTCTTACTGAACATACCGAATCTGCCTAATCTACCGAGTCCGTTCTTCTGTTTCTTCAAATCTTTGGTATAATTTCATTTTAATCATTGCTTTAGATACATACGTGTAGATCTGAGATAATTAAATGTTTTTCAACCAGGAAAGATCAAAATAACTGGATTATGACTCTCAATTTTGAAATTTTGTTGATTATACCGAGTCTGAGTCGTATTCTACTAATCTTTGATTAAACTCAATTGATTTGGTTAATTAACATGAATTCTTGTCTAGTCTGAGTTATATTAATTGATCCATCATTTGACCAAGTTTGATTACATATTTAATTGATTGTTTGATGGATTCTGTATCTACCGAATATGTTCTATCTATAGTACCGAGTCTGTTCATACGATTAACATGATTTCTGCTTCTAATTGAGTGGTTGATTGATTATGGTTGTGATTTTACATGATAGAATATGCATGATTGAGTGACTTTATGTTAATTTTGGAGATACCGAATATGTTCTTCTCTTGATACCGAGTCTGACTTTTGGTACCTTGAAACTTTCTAATTTTTATCTTCAAACACTTAACATGTTTATTCTATATCTTTCTGATCTGAAAACTCAAGCTTATTTGGTTACAGAATTTCAAGTTTTCATGACTACCGAATCTGCTTGAATTGTGTTTAAAAAATTGACTAAGTGTTGTTCTGATTCTTTGTGTTATATAATTGACTTTGCATGATGAATTTGTATTGTGATGAATATCATATGAATGTCATGATGGTCAATTACTTGTTAATATTTGAGAATAAAGGATTTTTATATCTTTGAAAAACCATAAAAATCATAAAATATAAAAGATAAAACATATACAAAGGATTTCAAAGGAAAATAAGAATAGAGATATATGCTTTATGTTAAATATCTTGTGGTCTTCTATTTCTTATTTATACAGCTAAATGACGAATAATCACTTCATCAACTCTGAAACCAACATTCCCTGCAACTACTGGACTGCAATTCTAGAGAGGCACACTTTGTGGCCTGCTCTAAACTCTACAGTCAGTGTACCTGTAACAGATCTGGAGCTACTTAACAGAACAATTAGGTTTGTGGAAGCTACACAACCTGCTGCTGAAAATCCAGAGGGAACACAAGCTTGTTTTGAATTTCAACTGAGAGGAGTTCAAGGGAGGAGGAGTATCACTAAGGCTGATTTCAGAAGGATATTCAGACTTCCTGTTGTGCAGAATGCTCCAGCTTTTCCTGCTACTCAGCAGATGATGTCATCTGTCTTTGATCTTGGTTATGTTGGAGCCCGCAATGTTCCTCCGGCTAAGTTTCAGAAGAAATATCTGCACTCAATGTGGTATGTGATCTTCTCAATCATCAACAGATGCTTGCTGATGACAAGGAGTGGATCCGACAGCCTGACTGTGCCAATGCTGAAGTTGTTCTACTCTTTCATAAGAGTAGAAGCTCCTGACTATGCAGAACTAATATGGGATTTAGTTCAAGCTCAAGTTGATAAGCCAAGGGGTTCATACATCCCTTGTGAAAGGTTTTTCTGTATCTTTATCCATGATGCTATAAATACTTGTAGAAATGCAAATATATTTGTACCAGGTACACATGGATTACAGATGAAACGATTTGAGGAGCTGAAGATGAATACCCCGATGGTATCTGATAATCAATTCACTGCGCCGATTCCAAATTGGCTAGTAAGGCTAGCTGAACCCCAAGACGCTCGTATGCGTTCTTATTTTGAGGCTGTAGGAATACCTCTCCCGAACCCGGTACAACAAGAACAGGTTGAACCCGCCGCGGTTCCAGCCCCAGAGGTTGTAGAGGAACCTGTAGTTCAACCAACCGGACCAGCTAATCCTCCACTTAGGGTGAACCTCAAACGATCTAGGGCAGCACACCAAGCTCAACCCGTGAGGATCAGGAAACCTAGTTCAACTAGGATTGAACCAACCCTTTCCACAAAACCCGAAGTGAGCAGTGACACCTACACTTCAGCAACAACATCTAAATCGTCTCCCAAACATTCTTCTAAGAGAACTCGATATGTGCCTGATGAGATGATTCAGACTCCACCAACCCAACGAGTAACTAGATCTAGGACTTCGACACATATCGCCTGCCAAACAGTTACTACAACCGTTGGTGATACGGACCAAGACCTAGAGCTAATTAGGTCACCCTCACCCATCTCCATATCACATCCAATAATAACAGTAAGCCCTACGCTAAATGAAGCGCAAGCTTCGGTAGGCAAGAGATCTAAATGCACGGATGGTAAAAAGACCACTAAGCCCATCCAATCTAAACAGGACTTAAGAATAAATCCTACAAAGCAAGATGCTTCGGCATCTAAGGAAGTAAAGTCTTCCTCTGCAGTAAAGTCTGCGTTGACTCAATCGATTGAGGAAACTAAATCATTGAAGTCCAGAACGGCCGAAGGGGAGCCGAAAAATCTTGAAATGGCACCCTGCGTATCGGCTAGAAATCCTCTTGTGCCTCAACGTACAACAGGGTCTGGAGCTCCGGCTTATCTTAATGAGGGAGATCTGCCGCGTCCCATGGAAAAGAGTCAACATGACAATCCTTCGGGATATTTATTAGACTTCCAGCAGATTGATCCCTTGGTTCATGAAAGTGATCCATTGGATCAAACCACTTCTCTTTCGGATTCTGAAACTCAGAGTTTGGAGGAAGAGTCTTTAACTGAAAGAGATGTGCCACCTCATGGTATATCAATGATTTCGGGAGTCGGAGATAGCAATATCTCGACGAGAGCTAAACCGATGGGTAGTTCTGCTACTCTGTCAGAGTCCCATGAGAGTAAAGTGATGGAGGCGGATGCTTCGAAAGAAACTTCGCTGGTGACAACTCCGTTTGTTACCCAACCTCTATTAGAAGGGGATATCACGAATCTGACTAGTAGTATGTACATCCCTACATATAAGAATAATACCGCACGATCATCCTTACCTGCCCTCACGGCAACTCAAACACTTCCATCGACATCGCCTCTAACCGATGCTGCTGCTGCTGTTCCCATTGTTACTTTTCCACCATCACCCTCTCGTTTACCACATTTCTATGATGCTTTGGAGCAAGAATATTTCAGTCGTATGTTTTATAGAGTCAATCTTGATGTTCTTCGAAGCACTTCGCTTCAAGCATTGTTTCATGCTCATGTTCAATATCCACTTACTTCCTGCTCTTCTCCTTTGAGTCCTCACCGTGATGATGAACATGACGATTCTGATCCTCAGAATAGCCATGAGGGGGAGATAGGAGTAGATGGAGAATATCTATCGGTGAACATTTCAACCAAGGGTGGTGGTGTGAGGTCTTCATCAGCTTCACAAGCTCAACAACTTCAGATGGAATCAGAAATGGTTTCTACACATGATGAAATTGATAATAAGGAGCCTGAGCAAGTTATAATTCTAGTTGTTCATAATGAGGCTGATAGTGGACCAGTAGATGAGGATTTGAACTTAAGTGATTTTTATCTTGAAGAGATGGATGATGATGGGTTTGTCATCTTAAGCAAGTTATCTTCAGTATCTTCAATTCCGGAAGATGTAGAGATTGTAGATGAAGGGAATCCTAATCCAGTAATAGAAAGTGATGATGAAATGGATTCTTCTGATGACGATGAAGACAATCTTTATGTTAATCCAAATGATGATGATATCTTTGATCATACTGAAGATAATGATGTTCCAAATGATGATGCAACAAATCCTGCTGATCATTCATCGAATTCTACACCCTCATCAAATTCACATCCAACAAATGCTAATGAAAGCTCAACTTCTGGTACATCTACATCAAGTGAAACAGTAAATTTCAAATTCAAATACAACCATGGAATATTCTTTAAGAATCAGGAACAAAGATTGTTATTGGGAGTTGTACATGATTTTTTAACGTTACGAAACACATTCATCAAAGAAAATGCTTACAAGATCTTCCGCATCAATGATACACCAAGGAGTAAAAGGTTTACTTATATAGGTTCATGATTGCTTCCAGCAAGTGAAAGGAATTGGTATGAATTTATGTGGAGGAAACATATCAACAAAGATGAAGATGATTTGTGGCTTCAAAGAAAATATCGTATTTCAGAAGTGTTGAATATTGCTCGAGTCGGAGTAGAGATAAGTGAAAAGAAAGACGTCATCAGTCAGTTCCACGTTATTAGAGAAGATGAGAAAGAGTACAAGTTCATAGAAGCAGATTTTCATAATCTTGATATGCTTTACATCATTCACATCTACAACTACCTCAGTATCATCACCATTCGACCTTTTGCTAAGGCTCAAGCTTTGGAAGCTGTGAAAAGATACATGATGGAGACAATTGAACTGATGAGACGTGAAGATTTTCAAATAGGTCTCGAAGCAAATAGGAAAAAGATTCGAATAACGTGTCCGAATCAATTTACGGAGGGACTGAAGGATATGAGGATGTTTCAAATGCAATTCGAAGCCGAAGGGTTTGTATTTGTAAATTCTCAAAAAGAAAAGGTGTTCATTCGTACTGAAGAGCTGAACAAATATTCAGATGGAACACTTAAGGCTGCACTGAAGTATCTTAAAATTTGTCAAAGCAAGGTTGATGACTTTGATACAAAAATGGGCCTTGGAGAATTTATAAAGCATATCAGAGATCGTTTAAAGCTCCGAATCCGTACAAGACAGTTTGAGATTCTTCGTGGCCAGAGAAAGAGAAGATATTTCAAGGAAATGGATGAATATCCATTACATGAGGGAGATCCAAGGAAAGCGTGGGGAGTCTGGAAAACTTCTAAGCAAATTTCAGAAAATCAAGTAGAAGTTTCAAAACCAGATGGCTCACGATGGAAACTAACGTTTGGACCTCTCAAGATTTCACAATAGGATTATATTGTAAAGTTCACATTTAACACTAAGGGGGAGATTGTTAGGACCCCGAAGTTGTATAGTGTTAATGTGAATTAAGCTTAAATAAAGGTTCCTTAGAAGAGGGCTATATAAGGAACCTAGGTAGTCCAAATTAGATAGCCATTGTATTGTAACTGAGTTCTAGAAGCTATGGAATGTAATTTTACCGATTCTCTCTCATACCGAGTCTCCTTCCTACATATCGAATCTCATTCTATCTTATCATTTCTCTCAATCTCAACATGATCTGACCTATCAGGTACTGATGGAGATCGGTTGATCAAGTAACATGAGGCTCTGACTGCTTCTCCCCAGAATTGCTTTGGCAGCTTAGCCATACTGAGCATGCTCCGAACACGTTCCATGATTGTTCAGTTCATTCTTTCTGCTATACCATTGTGTTGAGGGGTACGTGGAACTGTCTTCTCATGTCGGATGCCATATGATCTGCAATATGCATCGAACTGCCTAGAAGAGTATTCACCGCTGTTGTCGGATCGAAGACACTTTAACTTCTTTCCTGTCTCACGTTCTACCATGACATGAAACTATTTGAAGTAATCGAAAACTTGGTCCTTCATCCACAAGAAATATACCCACACCTTTCGAGAAGCATCATTGATAAATGTTAGAAAGTATCGGTTGCCGCCAATTGATTCAACCTCCAAGGGACCGTAAACATCAGAGTGCACCATACTGAGTAACTCTGATCTTCTCGTTGAAGAGGAATTAAACGAGACTCTATGCTGCTTACCAAACAGACAATGATTGCAAGGATTTAGTACAGCATCCTTGTCTACATTGATAAGCTCTTTATTTATTAGGGTAGACAACCCTTTTTCACTCATGTGACCGAGTCTCTGGTGCCATAAATTTTGTGACGCCTCTTTTTCTGCAACATTAAGGCCGTCTGTACAGATCTTTACATGAGTTTTGTATAGTGTGCCACAAATGTGTCCTCGAGCGACTATCATAGCGCCTCTTGACAATTTCCATGTGCCTCTACTGAAATATCTATCATATCCCTGTTTGTCTAGAGCTACTCCAGAAAGTAGATTCAGTCAAAGATCTGGCACATGGTGGGCATCCTTCAGAGTGATTGTGCTCCCGGAACTTGTCTTTATTGCGACATCTCCAATTCCGACAATCTCAGCGGAACTGGAATTTCCCAATTTCACAGGTCCAAAGTCACCAGCTTTGTATGTTGTGAAGTATTCCTTGTATGGAGTCACGTGGTAGGATGCTACAGTATCTACCACCCATTCCATGTCTTCTCGTGAGACGTGAAGGCATGTCTCATCATAGGTTGAACAATAAGCTACATCACCAGTGATAGTAACTAATGTTTCTCCACCCTTATTCTTCGATTGTGAACTGCTCTGACCTTGTTCCTCTTTCAATCTGTAGCAGTTCTTCTTCATATGTCCCTCTAATCCATAATGATAGCATTTATATATTAATTTTCTACTATCAGAGGACTTGCCCCTGCTCTTGCTTCTGCCTCTCCATTTATTTTTGCTACTTATTTGTTGTCTCCCCCGATTCTCTGTGACAAAGGCATGGGTCTGATCTGTGCCCATGTCCTTTCTCCTTGCCTCTTCACTGAATAGGGCATCCTTGACCATTGACATGGTAAGTTTGCCATTCGGGGCTGAATTGCTGAGTGTTACTACCAGCGTTTCCCAACTATCGGGAAGAGAACGAAGTAGCAGTAGCGTCTGAACTTCATCGCCAAGCGGCATCTCTACAGATGATAACTGGTTGACCAAGCTCTGGAACTCACTGGTATGCTCGGCAACTGAAGTTCCACTTTTAAGCTTTATGTTGACTAAACACCTCATCAACAGGGCTTTATTCCGAGCAGTCTTGGCCTGGTACATGTCCTCCAACTTTTTCCAAAGGACATATGCGTCTATCTCTTGTGCAACATGGTGGAAGACACTATGATCAATCCATTGATGGATCTGACCAATAGTTTTTCGGTTTGATTTCTTCCATTCTTTTTCTTTGGCGGAATCAGGATTTGTACCCTTTAATTTAATAGGGTCAAACAAATCCTTACAGCTGAGGAGATCTTCCATCCGAGGTTTCCACAGCGTGTAGTTGGTGGCGGTGAGCATAATCATGGCTCCGGAAGATGATCCTAACTCTTCCGTGGACATTATCACCTTACAAATAATTTTTCAACACAAACGGGGTTGAAAACTTCAGAAAACCCAAAAACTCGACCAACGCCTCTAACCTAGCTCTGATACCACTTGTTGTGATTAAGAGGGGATCCATTGGACGTTGGTACACACAAATTTGAGAGAAAATAACTCTATTACTCACAAGAATAGATTACACGAGTATTACAAAACTCAAAAACAAAAACTCTCAAATTAACACACTAGGAATTCTCACACTCTCTAGGATGTATTCACTCTTGGTTAGGATTACACATATCTCACATACACTAACTAGGTTATGATTACACTTTTTTTTGAATGAATTACAATGGAGCTTTGCACCTCTATTTATAGGAAATTTTGAGGATGTGGAATGGTGTGAACGGAGATAGTGTGAACATAAAAAATGGTGGCTAGCCGTAACTTGTAACGACCCTGGATTTTTCAACTTATATTATTAATATTTATTATTAATACTTGCGTGTTAATAAATGTATTCTTATACATTTTCCTTGTCACCGTAATTGACTTTCCATGTCCCGACTCATCTTTTCGACACGCGCTTTTCACGAATAATATTTCAAATATTATTTACGTTCATAATTAATTATTATTAATTATTCCTAATTAACTAGTGTAAGTAGTTATTTACTTGGGCTTTTTACTAATTTGTTGCATACTTATACATGGGCTTTTATTATTGGACTTGGACTATCAAAGCCCACCCTACATTACTTAATGAACTAATTAGTGAGCCCATTATTATGCTAGTGATTCATTAAGATTAAACATAGATTAATTAAAGTGAAGAGACAAGAATGTTTCAAGCATGCATGCACCTCTTTCCTATGTATTTGACTAATACACTTTCCTAGCAAACACCACCTTCCCAAACATGAAAGATGAAACTTGACTAACCCCTTTTGGAGGCCTATTGTAGTGACCCGAACTTTTCCATGTTTATATATATTAATTGAGATTGATGTTTACATGATTAAATGTTTCCAACATGTTAAGCAATCAAACTTGTTAAGACTTGATTAATTGAAATAGGTTTCATATAGACAATTGACCACCCAAGTTGACCGGTGATTCACGAACGTTAAAACTTGTAAAAAAACTATATGATGACATATATATGGTTATATATATAGTTAACATGATATTATGATAAGTAAACATATCATTAATTATATTAACAATGAACTACATATGTAAAAACAAGACTACTAACTTAATGATTTTGAAACGAGACATATATGTAACGTTTATCGTTGTAACGACATTTAATGTATATATATCATATTAAGAGATATTCGTACATCATAATATCATGATAATATAATAATTTAAAATCTCTTTTGTTATTATAAACATTGGGTTAACAACATTTAACAAGATCGTTAACCTAAAGGTTTCAAAACAACACTTACATGTAACGACTAACGATGACTTAACGACTCAGTTAAAATGAATATACATGTAGTGTTTTAATATGTATTTATACACTTTTGAAAGACTTCAATACACTTATCAAAATACTTCTACTTAACAAAAATGCTTACAATTACATTCTCGTTCAGTTTCATCAACAATTCTACTCGTATGCACCCGTATTCGTACTCGTACAATACACAGCTTTTAGATGTATGTACTATTGGTATATACACTCCAATGATCAGCTCTTAGCAGCCCATGTGAGTCACCTAACACATGTGGGAACCATCATTTGGCAACTAGCATGAAATATCTCATAAGATTACAAAAATATGAGTAATCATTCATGACTTATTTACATGAAAACAAAATTACATATCCTTTATATCTAATCCATACACCAACGACCAAAAACACCTACAAACACTTTCATTCTTCAATTTTCTTCATCTAATTGATCTCTCTCAAGTTCTATCTTCAAGTTCTAAGTGTTCTTCATAAATTTCAAAAGTTCTAGTTACATAAAATCAAGAATACTTTCAAGATTGCTAGCTCACTTCCAATCTTGTAAGGTGATCATCCAACCTCAAGAAATATTTGTTTCTTACAGTAGGTTATCATTCTAATACAAGGTAATAATCATATTCAAACTTTGGTTCAATTTCTATAACTATAACAATCTTATTTCAAGTGATGATCTTACTTGAACTTGTTTTCGTGTCATGATTTTGCTTCAAGAACTTTGAGCCATCCAAGGATCCATTGAAGCTAGATCCATTTTTCTCTTTTCCAGTAGGTTCATCCAAGAAACTTAAGGTAGTAATGATGTTCATAACATCATTCGATTCATACATATAAAGCTATCTTATTCGAAGGTTTAAACTTGTAATCACTAGAACATAGTTTAGTTAATTCTAAACTTGTTCGCAAACAAAAGTTAATCCTTCTAACTTGACTTTTAAAATCAACTAAACACATGTTCTATATCTATATGATATGCTAACTTAATGATTTAAAACCTGGAAACACGAAAAACACCGTAAAACCGGATTTACGCCGTCGTAGTAACACCGCGGGCTGTTTTGGGTTAGTTAATTAAAAACTATGATAAACTTTGATTTAAAAGTTGTTATTCTGAGAAAATGATTTTTATTATGAACATGAAACTATATCCAAAAATTATGGTTAAACTCAAAGTGGAAGTATGTTTTCTAAAATGGTCATCTAGACGTCGTTCTTTCGACTGAAATGACTACCTTTACAAAAATGACTTGTAACTTATTTTTCCGACTAGAAACCTATACTTTTTTTGTTTAGATTCATAAAATAGAGTTCAATATGAAACCATAGCAATTTGATTCACTCAAAACGGATTTAAAATGAAGAAGTTATGGGTAAAACAAGATTGGATAATTTTTCTCATTTTAGCTACGTGAAAATTGGTAACAAATCTATTCCAACCATAACTTAATCAACTTGTATTATATATTATGTAATCTTGAGATACCATAGACACGTATACAATGTTTCGACCTATCATGTCGACACATCTATATATATTTCGGAACAACCATAGACACTCTATATGTGAATGTTGGAGTTAGCTATACAGGGTTGAGGTTGATTCCAAAATATATATAGTTTGAGTTGTGATCAATACTGAGATACGTATACACTGGGTCGTGGATTGATTCAAGATAATATTTATCGATTTATTTCTGTACATCTAACTGTGGACAACTAGTTGTAGGTTACTAACGAGGACAGCTGACTTAATAAACTTAAAACATCAAAATATATTAAAAGTGTTGTAAATATATTTTGAACATACTTTGATATATATGTATATATTGTTATAGGTTCGTGAATCAACCAGTGGCCAAGTCTTACTTCCCGATGAAGTAAAAATCTGTGAAAGTGAGTTATAGTCCCACTTTTAAAATCTAATATTTTTGGGATGAGAATACATGCAGGTTTTATAAATGATTTACAAAATAGACACAAGTACGTGAAACTACATTCTATGGTTGAATTATCGAAATCGAATATGCCCCTTTTTATTAAGTCTGGTAATCTAAGAATTAGGGAACAGACACCCTAATTGACGCGAATCCTAAAGATAGATCTATTGGGCCTAACAAACCCCATCCAAAGTACCGGATGCTTTAGTACTTCGAAATTTATATCATATCCGAAGGGTGTCCCGGAATGATGGGGATATTCTTATATATGCATCTTGTTATTGTCGGTTACCAGGTGTTCACCATATGAATGATTTTTATCTCTATGTATGGGATGTGTATTGAAATATGAAATCTTGTGGTCTATTGTTACGATTTGATATATATAGGTTAAACCTATAACTCACCAACATTTTTGTTGACGTTTAAAGCATGTTTATTCTCAGGTGAATATTAAGAGCTTCCGCTGTCGCATACTTAAATAAGGACAAGATTTGGAGTCCATGCTTGTATGATATTGTGTAAAAACTGCATTCAAGAAACTTATTTTGTTGTAACATATTTGTATTGTAAACCATTATGTAATGGTCGTGTGTAAACAGGATATATTAGATTATCATTATTTGATAATCTACGTAAAGCTTTTTAAACCTTTATTGATGAAATAAAGGTTATGGTTTGTTTAAAAATGAATGCAGTCTTTGAAAAACGTCTCATATAGAGGTCAAAACCTCGCAACGAAATCAATTAATATGGAACGTTTTTAATCAATAAGAACGGGACATTTCAGTTGGTATCCGAGCGTTGGTCTTAGAGAACCAGAAAATTGCATTAGTGTGTCTTATCGAGTTTGTTAGGATGCATTAGTGAGTCTGGACTTCGACCGTGTTTTCTTTAAAAATGATTGCTTAACATTTTTGTTGGAAACTATATATTTTTAACATATGAATATTATGTGATATATTAATCTCTTAACGTGTTTGATATTATGTGATAGATGTCTACCTCTAGAACAAGTCCCATTGACTCACCTAATAATAATGAAGAGTCAAATGTAAATTGGAATGATTCGTGGACTGATTCACAAGTTCCCGAAGAGGAACCGGAAGAAGAGTCGGAACCGGAAGAAGAATCGGAACCGGAAGAAGAAATAGAACCGGTGGGGGAAATAATAAAACGGTTAAGTAAAAGAGAATCCTCAACCAACCGACCAAGGTTAATTATGGTCAATGGTGTTTCCGCCAAGGAAGCAAAATATTGGGAGGATTACCAATTCTCCGATGAATCGGATTCCGACGAGAATTCCGATGATGTTATAGAAATAACCCCAACTGAATTTAAAAAGGCAAAAGAAAATAATAAGGGAAAGGGCATAAAAATAGAGAAATCTAATTCCAACCCCGATGAACTTTATATGTATCGTCAACCCCCGAAGTCCTTAAGTTGTAACAATGACCCGGGAACCTCTAAACCACCAGGTTTTTCTAAACCAATGTGGACAACGACGGCTCGTATTAGGGGAACATCATATATCCCTAGAAACTTGGCAAAACGAACCAAAACCCAACAAGAAGAAACGAGCGAGTCGGAATAAGATAGTTGTATTCGTGTGGTGTAATATATGTAATATAGTGTGCTTATGCTTTATGATATATGTAAAAATTGCTTGTATTAATAGGTATTTTTTTTTTTTATGAATCTAACTCTTGTCTATTTTACAGTTTAAAAACACAAAATGGATAGACAACCCAATATTTTAAGAGACCTACCCGGAGACATGATTGATGAAATCTTGTCTAGAGTCGGCCAGAATTCCTCGGCACAACTATTTAAGGCGAGATCAGTTTGTAAGACATTCGAAGAACGTTCCAAGAATGTCTTGGTTTATAAGAGACTTTCGTTTGAAAGATGGGGGATATCACATTGGGAAACCCATAAGTTACGATGTGTTTACTTTGACGCATATATTGCGGGGAACCCAAATGCTATTTTACGCAACGGGTTAAGAAATTATTTTGACTCAATATATCCGAATATTGGACTTCGTGATTTAGAAAAAGCGGCTAACATGCAACATAAAGAAGCATGTTATGCTTACGGATTAGTAATGTTCGCTTCTCACCAAAGTGAGAACAAGAACATCGGGCTACAACTATTAAACAAAACGTTTCCACAAGTGACGGAGTCGGTAATTGGGGTAAGAAATGAGGTTTTTAGATTATTACGGGACTGTTGGACATTACGTAACCCTCGTCCCTTTGATGATGTTACAACACGCTGTCTTATCAACGGCCATAACGGTTATGTTGCACAAGACCAAGGATGGGAAGTAGTCCTAGTAAAACCAGAATGCATGACTTGTTTCTGGACGTATGAATTACGTGTCTTTATTGCCTTTGCTGAACGACTTGTGTACTAGCTAGAATTGTCTTCACAACTATCTTGTATCAAAGTTATTGTGTGCTATATTTCATGCTTTATGTAAAATAAGCGGTATTGTAAGTTTGTAAAATATTGTATAAAAGTTTGAACGTGAAATATTATTATAATCAGTTTTTCATATAGAATTGTAGTAGTTGAATTGTATATTAGCTACTAAGTATGAACTTAACGGGTAGGTACTACCCGAATTTAAACTTATAAAACGCTAATATGAAGAAAAAGCTTTTATAAATGAGTTCATATTATGCTACGAAATACTATTAACTACTCTTAATATTCTGTATGATTGACTTGTTCCATTTAACTATTTTGAAGGAAATGGCACCGACTACTCGACACACCGTGAATATGAATGAAGAGGAATTCCGTACTTTTCTAGCTTCAAACATAGCCGCAGTACAGGCTGCGCTACATACCAACAATAACCTTGGATCTAGCAGTACAGGAAATCGTGTAGGATGCACCTACAAAGAATTCACTGCCTGCAAACCTTTGGAATTTGATGGAACCGAAGGACCGATCGGATTGAAACGGTGGACCGAGAAGGTTGAATCGGTGTTTGCCATAAGTAAGTGTACTGAAGAGGACAAAGTGAAGTACGCTACGCATACCTTCACAGGTTCTGCGTTAACATGGTGGAATACCTATCTAGAGCAAGTGGGACAAGATGATGCGTACGCACTACCGTGGTCAGCATTCAAGCACTTGATGAACGAGAAGTACCGTCCCAGAACCGAGGTCAATAAGCTCAAGACAGAACTTAGAGGGTTACGAACCCAAGGATTTGATATTACCACATACGAAAGACGATTCACAGAATTGTGCCTATTGTGTCCGGGAGCATTCGAAGATGAGGAAGAGAAGATCGACGCGTTTGTGAAAGGATTACCGGAAAGAATCCAAGAAGATATAAGTTCACACGAGCCCGCCTCCATACAACAGGCATGTAGAATGGCTCACAAACTAGTGAACCAGATTGAAGAAAGAATTAAAGAACAGACTGCTGAAGAGGCCAATGTGAAGCAAGTCAAAAGAAAGTGGGAGGAAAACGGTGATAAGAATCACCAATACAACAACAACAGCAATTACAACAATAATCGCAACAATTATCCCAACAATCGCAACATCAATCGCAACTACAACAAACGGCCCAACAACAACAACAACAATAACAACAACAACAGCAACTACAACAATCATCCCAACAACAATAATAACCGCAACAACAACAACAATCAGAAGCAACTATGCCAAAGGTGTGAAAAGAATCACTCGGGGTTCTGCACCAAATTTTGCAACAAGTGTAAAAGAAATGGTCATAGCGCGGCGAAGTGTGAGGTCTACGGACCAGGGGTTAATAGAACGAAAGGAACAAATGGTGTCGGAACGAGTAATGGCGGAGCAAGTAGTGTCGGAGCAAGTTATGCCAATGTAGTTTGTTATAAATGTGGAAAACCAGGCCACATTATTAGAAATTGCCCGAACCAGGAGAACACGAATGGACAAGGCCGTGGAAGAGTTTTCAATATTAATGCGGTAGAGGCACAGGAAGACCCGGAGCTTGTTACGGGTACGTTTCTTATTGACAATAAATCTGCTTACGTTTTATTTGATTCGGGTGCGGATAGAAGCTATATGAGTAGAGATTTTTGTGCTAAATTAAGTTGTCCATTGACGCCTTTGGATAGTAAATTTTTACTCGAATTAGCAAATGGTAAATTAATTTCAGCAGATAATATATGTCGGAATCGAGAAATTAAACTGGTTAGCGAAACATTTAAGATTGATTTGATACCAGTAGAGTTAGGGAGTTTTGATGTGATAATCGGTATGGACTGGTTGAAAGAAGTGAAAGCGGAGATCGTTTGTTACAAAAATGCAATTCGCATTATACGAGAAAAAGGAAAACCCTTAATGGTGTACGGAGAAAAGGGCAACACGAAGCTACATCTTATTAGTAATTTGAAGGCACAAAAACTAATAAGAAAAGGTTGCTATGCTGTTCTAGCACACGTCGAGAAAGTACAAACTGAAGAAAAGAGCATCAATGATGTTCCCATTGCAAAAGAATTTCTCGATGTATTTCCGAAAGAATTACCGGGATTACCCCCACATCGATCCGTTGAATTTCAAATAGATCTTGTACCAGGAGCTGCACCAATAGCTCGTGCTCCTTACAGACTCGCACCCAGCGAGATGAAAGAACTGCAAAGCCAATTACAAGAACTTTTAGAGCGTTGTTTCATTCGACCAAGCACATCACCGTGGGGAGCTCCTGTTTTGTTTGTCAAGAAGAAAGATGGTACATTCAGGTTGTGTATCGACTACCGAGAGTTGAACAAACTTACCATCAAGAACCGCTACCCACTACCGAGAATCGACGACTTATTTGATCAACTACAAGGCTCGTCTGTTTATTCAAAGATTGACTTACGTTCCGGGTATCATCAAATGCGGGTGAAAGAAGATGATATTCCAAAGACTGCTTTCAGAACACGTTACGGTCATTACGAGTTTATGGTCATGCCGTTTGGTTTAACTAATGCACCAGCTGTGTTCATGGACCTTATGAACCGAGTGTGTGGACCATACCTTGACAAGTTTGTCATTGTTTTCATTGATGACATACTTATTTACTCAAAGAATGACCAAGAACACGGTGAACATTTGAGAAAGATGTTAGAAGTATTGAGGAAGGAAGAATTGTACGCTAAGTTTTCAAAGTGTGCATTTTGGTTGGAAGAAGTTCAATTCCTCGGTCACATAGTGAACAAAGAAGGTATTAAGGTGGATCCGGCAAAGATAGAAACTGTTGAAAAGTGGGAAACCCCGAAAACTCCGAAACACATACGCCAGTTTTTAGGACTAGCTGGTTACTACAGAAGGTTCATCCAAGACTTTTCCAGAATAGCAAAACCCTTGACTGCATTAACGCATAAAGGGAAGAAATTTGAATGGAATGATGAACAAGAGAAAGCGTTTCAGTTATTGAAGAAAAAGCTAACTACGGCACCTATATTGTCATTGCCTGAAGGGAATGATGATTTTGTGATTTATTGTGACGCATCAAAGCAAGGTCTCGGTTGTGTATTAATGCAACGAACGAAGGTGATTGCTTATGCGTCTAGACAATTGAAGATTCACGAACAAAATTATACGACGCATGATTTGGAATTAGGCGCGGTTGTTTTTGCATTAAAGACTTGGAGGCATTACTTATATGGGGTCAAAAGTATTATATATACCGACCACAAAAGTCTTCAACACATATTTAATCAGAAACAACTGAATATGAGGCAGCGTAGGTGGATTGAATTATTGAATGATTACGACTTTGAGATTCGTTACCACCCGGGGAAGGCAAATGTGGTAGCCGATGCCTTGAGCAGGAAGGACAGAGAACCCATTCGAGTAAAATCTATGAATATAATGATTCATAATAACATTACTACTCAAATAAAGGAGGCGCAACAAGGAGTTTTAAAAGAGGGAAATTTAAAGGATGAAATACCCAAAGGATCGGAGAAGCATCTTAATATTCGGGAAGACGGAACCCGGTATAGGGCTGAAAGGATTTGGGTACCAAAATTTGGAGATATGAGAGAAATGGTACTTAGAGAAGCTCATAAAACCAGATACTCAATACATCCTGGAACGGGGAAGATGAACAAGGATCTCAAGAAACATTTTTGGTGGCCGGGTATGAAAGCCGATGTTGCTAAATACGTAGGAGAATGTTTGACGTGTTCTAAAGTCAAAGCTGAGCATCAGAAACCATCAGGTCTACTTCAACAACCCGAAATCCCAGAATGGAAATGGGAAAACATTACCATGGATTTCATCACTAAATTGCCAAGGACTGCAAGTGGTTTTGATACTATTTGGGTAATAGTTGATCGTCTCACCAAATCAGCACACTTCCTACCAATAAGAGAAGATGACAAGATGGAGAAGTTAGCACGACTGTATTTGAAGGAAGTCGTCTCCAGACATGGAATACCAATCTCTATTATCTCTGATAGGGATGGCAGATTTATTTCAAGATTCTGGCAGACATTACAGCAAGCATTAGGAACTCGTCTAGACATGAGTACTGCCTATCATCCACAAACTGATGGGCAGAGCGAAAGGACGATACAAACGCTTGAAGACATGCTACGAGCATGTGTTATTGATTTCGGAAACAGTTGGGATCGACATCTACCGTTAGCAGAATTTTCCTACAATAACAGCTACCATTCAAGCATTGAGATGGCGCCGTTTGAAGCACTTTATGGTAGAAAGTGCAGGTCTCCGATTTGTTGGAGTGAGGTGGGGGATAGACAGATTACGGGTCCGGAGATTATACAAGAAACTACCGAGAAGATCATCCAAATTCAACAACGGTTGAAAACCGCCCAAAGTCGACAAAAGAGCTACGCTGACATTAAAAGAAAAGATATAGAATTTGAAATTGGAGAGATGGTCATGCTTAAAGTTTCACCTTGGAAAGGCGTTGTTCGATTTGGTAAACGAGGGAAATTAAATCCAAGGTATATTGGACCATTCAAGATTATTGATCGTGTCGGACCAGTAGCTTACCGACTTGAGTTACCTCAACAACTCGCGGCTGTACATAACACTTTCCACGTCTCGAATTTGAAGAAATGTTTTGCTAAAGAAGATCTCACTATTCCGTTAGATGAAATCCAAATCAACGAAAAACTCCAATTCATCGAAGAACCCGTCGAAATAATGGATCGTGAGGTTAAAAGACTTAAGCAAAACAAGATACCAATTGTTAAGGTTCGATGGAATGCTCGTAGAGGACCCGAGTTCACCTGGGAGCGTGAAGATCAGATGAAGAAGAAATACCCGCATCTATTTCCAGAAGATTCGTCAACACCTTCAACAGCTTAAAATTTCGGGACGAAATTTATTTAACGGGTAGGTACTGTAGTGACCCGAACTTTTCCATGTTTATATATATTAATTGAGATTGATGTTTACATGATTAAATGTTTCCAACATGTTAAGCAATCAAACTTGTTAAGACTTGATTAATTGAAATAGGTTTCATATAGACAATTGACCACCCAAGTTGACCGGTGATTCACGAACGTTAAAACTTGTAAAAAAACTATATGATGACATATATATGGTTATATATATAGTTAACATGATATTATGATAAGTAAACATATCATTAATTATATTAACAATGAACTACATATGTAAAAACAAGACTACTAACTTAATGATTTTGAAACGAGACATATATGTAACGTTTATCGTTGTAACGACATTTAATGTATATATATCATATTAAGAGATATTCGTACATCATAATATCATGATAATATAATAATTTAAAATCTCTTTTGTTATTATAAACATTGGGTTAACAACATTTAACAAGATCGTTAACCTAAAGGTTTCAAAACAACACTTACATGTAACGACTAACGATGACTTAACGACTCAGTTAAAATGAATATACATGTAGTGTTTTAATATGTATTTATACACTTTTGAAAGACTTCAATACACTTATCAAAATACTTCTACTTAACAAAAATGCTTACAATTACATTCTCGTTCAGTTTCATCAACAATTCTACTCGTATGCACCCGTATTCGTACTCGTACAATACACAGCTTTTAGATGTATGTACTATTGGTATATACACTCCAATGATCAGCTCTTAGCAGCCCATGTGAGTCACCTAACACATGTGGGAACCATCATTTGGCAACTAGCATGAAATATCTCATAAGATTACAAAAATATGAGTAATCATTCATGACTTATTTACATGAAAACAAAATTACATATCCTTTATATCTAATCCATACACCAACGACCAAAAACACCTACAAACACTTTCATTCTTCAATTTTCTTCATCTAATTGATCTCTCTCAAGTTCTATCTTCAAGTTCTAAGTGTTCTTCATAAATTTCAAAAGTTCTAGTTACATAAAATCAAGAATACTTTCAAGATTGCTAGCTCACTTCCAATCTTGTAAGGTGATCATCCAACCTCAAGAAATATTTGTTTCTTACAGTAGGTTATCATTCTAATACAAGGTAATAATCATATTCAAACTTTGGTTCAATTTCTATAACTATAACAATCTTATTTCAAGTGATGATCTTACTTGAACTTGTTTTCGTGTCATGATTTTGCTTCAAGAACTTTGAGCCATCCAAGGATCCATTGAAGCTAGATCCATTTTTCTCTTTTCCAGTAGGTTCATCCAAGAAACTTAAGGTAGTAATGATGTTCATAACATCATTCGATTCATACATATAAAGCTATCTTATTCGAAGGTTTAAACTTGTAATCACTAGAACATAGTTTAGTTAATTCTAAACTTGTTCGCAAACAAAAGTTAATCCTTCTAACTTGACTTTTAAAATCAACTAAACACATGTTCTATATCTATATGATATGCTAACTTAATGATTTAAAACCTGGAAACACGAAAAACACCGTAAAACCGGATTTACGCCGTCGTAGTAACACCGCGGGCTGTTTTGGGTTAGTTAATTAAAAACTATGATAAACTTTGATTTAAAAGTTGTTATTCTGAGAAAATGATTTTTATTATGAACATGAAACTATATCCAAAAATTATGGTTAAACTCAAAGTGGAAGTATGTTTTCTAAAATGGTCATCTAGACGTCGTTCTTTCGACTGAAATGACTACCTTTACAAAAACGACTTGTAACTTATTTTTCCGACTAGAAACCTATACTTTTTTTGTTTAGATTCATAAAATAGAGTTCAATATGAAACCATAGCAATTTGATTCACTCAAAACGGATTTAAAATGAAGAAGTTATGGGTAAAACAAGATTGGATAATTTTTCTCATTTTAGCTACGTGAAAATTGGTAACAAATCTATTCCAACCATAACTTAATCAACTTGTATTATATATTATGTAATCTTGAGATACCATAGACACGTATACAATGTTTCGACCTATCATGTCGACACATCTATATATATTTCGGAACAACCATAGACACTCTATATGTGAATGTTGGAGTTAGCTATACAGGGTTGAGGTTGATTCCAAAATATATATAGTTTGAGTTGTGATCAATACTGAGATACGTATACACTGGGTCGTGGATTGATTCAAGATAATATTTATCGATTTATTTCTGTACATCTAACTGTGGACAACTAGTTGTAGGTTACTAACGAGGACAGCTGACTTAATAAACTTAAAACATCAAAATATATTAAAAGTGTTGTAAATATATTTTGAACATACTTTGATATATATGTATATATTGTTATAGGTTCGTGAATCAACCAGTGGCCAAGTCTTACTTCCCGACGAAGTAAAAATCTGTGAAAGTGAGTTATAGTCCCACTTTTAAAATCTAATATTTTTGGGATGAGAATACATGCAGGTTTTATAAATGATTTACAAAATAGACACAAGTACGTGAAACTACATTCTATGGTTGAATTATCGAAATCGAATATGCCCCTTTTTATTAAGTCTGGTAATCTAAGAATTAGGGAACAGACACCCTAATTGACGCGAATCCTAAAGATAGATCTATTGGGCCTAACAAACCCCATCCAAAGTACCGGATGCTTTAGTACTTCGAAATTTATATCATATCCGAAGGGTGTCCCGGAATGATGGGGATATTCTTATATATGCATCTTGTTATTGTCGGTTACCAGGTGTTCACCATATGAATGATTTTTATCTCTATGTATGGGATGTGTATTGAAATATGAAATCTTGTGGTCTATTGTTACGATTTGATATATATAGGTTAAACCTATAACTCACCAACATTTTTGTTGACGTTTAAAGCATGTTTATTCTCAGGTGAATATTAAGAGCTTCCGCTGTCGCATACTTAAATAAGGACAAGATTTGGAGTCCATGCTTGTATGATATTGTGTAAAAACTGCATTCAAGAAACTTATTTTGTTGTAACATATTTGTATTGTAAACCATTATGTAATGGTCGTGTGTAAACAGGATATATTAGATTATCATTATTTGATAATCTACGTAAAGCTTTTTAAACCTTTATTGATGAAATAAAGGTTATGGTTTGTTTAAAAATGAATGCAGTCTTTGAAAAACGTCTCATATAGAGGTCAAAACCTCGCAACGAAATCAATTAATATGGAACGTTTTTAATCAATAAGAACGGGACATTTCACCTATGGCCGACGGTTTGGGCATGGGGGAGTGAGATACATTTTTTTTTTTTGTTACATATATGCTAGTTTGAAACCCCAATTCACACACATCTTACTTACACCACTTTTACTCTAAACTTTTCTCTCTAAATTGTAAGTAAAAACTTTATTTTTCTTTCTTCTTCCTTCCTTTAAAAATCGACTAGTAAGCATCATCGTCATACTTGATTGTTGTTTATTGTTAAAGATCAAACTTTCTAGTTTGTATCTTCATGTAATCTTGCTTCTTCCATCCTTTGTTTGATGAGAAATCAAGAACAAGGATCTAAGCTTTTTAGCTTATGGTTCTACACGTGAAAAGTTATAAAGATCTAAAGTTCATAAGCTTTAAGATCTTACTTGTGTTCATGTTTTGAAAACTTAAGGTTTATTGTCTTAAGATCTAAGCTTTGACTTGAATCTCCTTAAGTATGGAACAAATATTAACTTGTTACTTGTAACTTTAGTTTATTTCTTCAACTTTTTCTTTTTTTAAAAAAAAATTCATAAATTGTATAAATCTTGGTCAAGTATTACTAGTTAAACTTGATCTCATTATTCTTGAAACCAAAGTTTAAACTTTTTAAGTTCAAGAAGATAGTGGGAAGCCCTTTGGTGAAGATATCGGCATACTGAAAACGGGAAGGGACATGAAGAACTCGCACATGTCCCTTAGTTACAAGGTCACGCACAAAATGTATGTCAATCTCGATGTGTTTCGTCTGCTGGTGCTGAACCGGATTCCCTGACATATAAACGGCACTAACGTTGTCACAATACACAATGGTGGCTGAAAATAACGGACAATGTAGTTCGCAAAGAAGGTTGCGTAGCCAACATGTTTCCGCGACAGCATTAGCAACTCCGTGATATTCAGCTTCAGCACTGGAGCGAGAAGGTGTCAGCTGTGGCTTAGAGGACCATGAGAGAAGATTATTACCCAAAAATACACAAAACCATGATGTAGAGCGACGGGTGCTGGGGCAGCCACCCCAATCAGCATTCGAATAAGCTGTCAACTCTATAGTAGAGGATGCGTAAAGCTGTAGACCATGATCCAAAGTACCCTGTATATAACGTAAGATCCGCTTGAGAGCGGACAAATGCTGCTCACGAGGATCATGCATGAAGAGACAAATCTACTGAACTGCATAAGTAACGTCGGGCCGTGTAAAGGTGAGATACTGAAGAGCCCCAGCAAGGCTCTGATATAGGTTCGGATTAGAGACCGGAGGACCTGAGGTGCCCAGCTTAGAACTGGTCTCAACGGGTGTACGACTCGAATGACAACCCGTCATATCAGCACACTCAAGAATCTCAGCCGCATATTGCTTCTGAGATAAAAACATCCCCGAAGAGGTGCACGTAACAGATATACCCAAAAAATAATTAAGTGGACCTAGGTCGGTCATAGAGAACTCGCGATGTAAAGAGGCGATGACCCGCTGAAGAAATGCATCGGACGAAGCTGTAAAAACCATATCATCAACATAAAGCAGCAGATATGCAGTGTCATTTCCCTGTTTATAGATGAACAAGGAAGTGTCGTAGTGACTCTGCTGAAAACCAATGCTCTGAGCATATCCAGCAAACTGCTGGTACCACGCACGGGGTGCCTGCTTCAATCCGTAAAGGGATTTCTGCAGAAGACAAACATGATCTGGTCGACTAGGATCACGAAAACCTGGGGGCTGATGCATATACACAGTCTCAGTAAGATGCCCATGAAGAAAAGCATTCTTGACATCGAGCTGGTGAAAATGCCAATGTCTAGAGATAGCTAAGCTGAGTACGGCCCAGATCGTAGCTGTTTAAACAATCGGGCTGAAAGTCTCGTCACAGTCAATACCAACCTGCTGACTGCGACCGTTGGCTACAAGTCTAGCCTTATACCTGTTGAGAGTCCCATCTGCATTAAATTTGTGCTTAAAAAGCCACATGGAGCGAACTATGTTCGTGTCCGATGGGTGGGGCACAAGGGTCCAAGTACTATTTTTAATTAAAGCGTGATACTCTTCAGTCATAGCGTGTTGCCAATTAGGGTCACGGAAGGCTTGCGGGTAGGATGTGGGAAGTGGTGAGATAGTGGAGACGTGAAGGTTAAGTCATTGGACAGGTTTGGTAGTGCCAAGGCGGTGACGTTTAACCATAGGGTGAGTGGAAGCCGTGTTGGGAGGAGGTTGTTGTGGGTGGAGTGGAGGCGGAGGAGGAGGAGAGGGTGGCGTAGGTGGTAGAAGTGGTGAGGCGGGTGATTGAGCAGCAGCAGGTGACAGAGGTGGGGAAACATCTGGTGTGGGCTCGGCTAAGGTTCATGACAGTGGATTAGGGGGAGGGTTTAGGAAGTCGTAGGTGGTGGTGGATGTGAGAGGAGTATTAGGTGTCATGTCAGATCCGTAAGGGAAGTTCTCATGAAAGGTGACATGGCGTGATAGGATGACTTTGTTAGTGGTGAGATCGAGACGTCGATAGCCCCGATGGTTTGATGGATAACCTAGGAAGATACATGGAGTGGATCGAGGGGCAAGCTTCTCTGTGGTGTTGAGATGTGGATAACAAAGGCAACCAAAGACGCGTAGGGTGAAGTATGTAGGGGGTTGCTGGTAAGGGCGTGTATGCGGGATTTCGTAGGAGATGGCGGATGATGGTAAAAGGTTTAAGAGGTAAGCGGACATATGTAGTGCTTCGGTCCAGTAAGTTGGTGGGAGTTTTGCTTGAAAAAGTAGGGTACGTATCAGGTTGTTGATTGTGCGAATCATTCTTTTGGATTTGCCATTTTGTTGGGATGTTTGGGTGCATGAGAGTCATAGTTGGATGCCATTAATTTTAAAAAGGTTGTGTAATGCGGTGTTGTCGAATTCCCCCCTTGATCACACTGAAAGGCTTTTATTTCTGTATTAAATTGTGTTTTAACAAATGCGCGGAATTGAACAAATACATTAAATACTTCAGATTTTTTGCGTAGAGGAAATTCCCATAAATAATGCGAATAATGATCTAAGAATAAGACATAATACTTAAAACCACTTAAACTTAAAACCGGTGAAGTCCACAAATTGGAATGTATAATATCAAATGCGGAAGTAACAACAGAAGTAGAACTATGAAATGGAAGTCTCACGTGTTTGCCAAGTTGGCATGCATGGCAAAACTCGGGAGACCTCATTTTATTACAAGCTATAAAATTATTTGAAATAAGGCGGCGAAAAGCTTAAACACTAGGGTGCCCAAGACGTTGATGCCAAGTGGTGGAGGTGGTAAGTAAGGCTTGCTGTAGAGTTGATGATGACTGGTGGGTGAACGGGTAGAGGTCTCTGGTGCTGTCACATCGAAGGAGCTGGCGGTTGGTCAGGTAGTCCTTCACAGAAAAACCAAATTCATCAAAACAAACAGATACTTTATTATCTCGGGCAAAATGTCGGACAGAAATAAGGTTTTTAACAATATTGGGGGTGACTAGGACATTAGCGAGGTGTAAAGGGCGGTGTATGTTTGGCAACACGCTATGGCCGGTGTTGGTGACGGGAATTGAGTTACCATCACCAATGGCGACCGAGGGGTACATGCAATTATTAAAAATAGTATTTAAACAATTAATGCTAGAGGAGAGATGAGCAGAAGCACCTGTGTCCATGTGCCAACTGGCATTACCAAAGTCTTGGAGAGTTGTGGTGTTGAAAGCTTGCGGTAGGACAGTAGCTTCTCCTGTAGGAGGCGTGGGCTGTGTGAATCCATCAAATGATTAGGCTTGCGGTCCAAGAGAAACAGTAGCTGCAGCAGTAGGCGGACCAAAAAAATGGGATGGGTAGTACATGGGCCCAGCCGTGTACTGAGCAGTAGGAGTGGTAGGCTACGGTGTTGGACTGTAAACGGGCCCGGCCTAGTTGACTTGAGGACTGATGGGCGGGAACCCAGGCGGACTGACTTGTTGGGCCAGTGGTGTACGCGGCATAAATGAGAACGGAACTGTGGGCTAAGAATTAATGAGCCAACTGGAATCTTGGTGGGTTATCAATCTCTGTTGGACCGCAATAATCTCAAGTAGCTAGGCCTGGGAGGGTGTACTGGTCCGTGAAGAACTAGGGCCTGAAGCAGATTGGCTGGGCTGGTGAAGGTGTCTGCAAGTGGCACCAAATCGGCAGTGACCTCGGTTAAAATTACGGCAAATCTGTGGGCTAGCGGTGGGGCGAGGTGGTACGGTGGTAGGAGTGGCATGCTGTACGGCCAAAACAGTGGGTGCCGAGGGGGTGCCAGCAGCTTCAATGGGCCGAAGTTGACGAGTGACTTCCATTTGTTCTAAAGTGATCATGGAGCGAACGGTTTCATAACTCGGAAAAGGATTGCTATGAAGTATAATATGCTTTGCTTGAGGAAATCGACCATTTAGTCCATGGATCGCATAAGTGACGAGTTCTTCATCTTGAATGGTGGTGCCAAGGTTAGCAAGCATGGCGGATAAAGTGTCAATTTTGCGAAAGTATTGTTCGGGTGTGAGGTCACCAATATTTAGAGCACGTAATTCAGCGGTTAGTTCCACAACTTTGGAACGTTTGTTGTCTTGAAAGATCTTCTTTAAGAATTCCCATGCTTGGAAGGTGGTTTTAGATTGCGTGTTTAGTAGTCGTTCTAAGAGCAGTTCGGAGATTGTTAGGTAGATCCACCCAAGAACGGCCGCATCGGCTTTTTTTGTTTCTTCATTGTCATGGGTCGTGATTGTGGTTTCAAGGAAAGAGGACACGTTGTAAGTGGAGCAATGATTGGCGAAGAGTGTGCTCCAATGGGTGTAGTTGAGTTTTGTGAGATCTAGCTTGATCGGTACTAGATGCGTGACTGAGGTAACGGTGTAAACTTTGTCATACTTGCCGGATGGAGCCATAGGAGAAGCCACGATTGTATGCTTTTAGGAGAGGGATACGAAAGAGATTGCTGCTGATGAAACTTGCTGATGGTGTCAATGAATGTATGATGTTCAGTGTGTTGATGCAGGTTGAGGAAAAAAAAGGCTACGATTTGGTTGTTTTTTTTTGTTGTTGTTGTTGTTGGCGATGCAGATTTAGGGTTTAGGACAATTGGCGACTGATATCATGTTGATTGTAATTATCACTGTATGCATCTCATCATCATACGTACAGAATATATAGAGTATTATCTAGGTTATAATATGGCACGCAGGCCCAATATAAATGCAACCGGGCTCGCAGGCCCAATATGGAAAACATGTGTATAATATAATCGGCTAACAGATTTTTGGCAATCATTTTTTTATGCTTTTTTCTAAGTTGGTAGATATTAATGGTATCTCTGCTGATTTGGATCTTAAATCCAAAATTGATTTGCTTAAAACAAAGCCTACAAGAAATTGATTTGTATAACTTTTTATTGGCGTGTTGACGACAAATTGCATGGGCTCATAAATAGTGCCAGATTGCAGCCCTAATGCACACTAATCTTCGTACATACCCGTGCCTGATCACAGTCCTGCTGACCGTTGATTTACAGATAAGACTGGGAACCTTACTGTGCATGACAGATCCGTATATCCATCTGCATATACTTTTTGGTAATTTACTGTTTATGTTCTTTATGAATTTGTTAATTACGTATTTTATTCTATCTCCATTTGGTAAATATGTATATACATATATTGATATGTGTATGTGTGTTTATAATTGCTAGGTTCTTAGATACTTAATGAAGTCTCATCAATTATTTAATTGTTTATAGGTCTTCTACATCAAGGAAGCTCGTAAGTAAAGAATCCCCTTCGGTTTCTCTTCAATGTGAAGATTTTTCGTATGCCCGAGAGACATATTAAATTAATGTGGCTAATATGTTTTGATCCAAGTCGGGTCATACCCAATAACAAGCTTACCGACACCTTATTTGTATTTGATCTTAGCGATTGGATCATTGATTAAATACGCGACACTTGAACTTTAAGAAAAATGGTTTTCTTAAATAATTATTTGATGTGTGTATACATATATATATAAATTATGGAATAATTTATATAATATGGATGTAATTATTTATAGGTTAAATAATTAATTAATTTATGTTACATTTTATATAAATTGGTTTTATATAATATAATGTATATATAAATAAAATGGAAGTTATAAAATAGTTTTATAAAATTTATATTTTATAAAACTTATTTTAATAGCTACTTGTTAGTGGCATTGGAGCCCATGTAGGCATGCCATTTGACTACCCATTTGAATGGCTAATTCCATTTGAAAAGGCATAAGTACCAAGGCTCTCTTAGAGACCAAAACTTACATGCTTATACACATCAATACACTTGCAAAAAAACTGCACAAACACACTCCTAAAGAGCTGTCTGGCCGTGTGGTTTTTCAACAAAAGGAGGGTTCATTTTTTTTTTGCAAGTCATATTCAAGTGCAAGTAAATCCAAACCAAAGCTAGGGTGTTGGTGCACAAGTTTGGGGTATAACAACTTGAGGTTTCATACTTTTGGAGCTCCATTCAACATCATCATCTTCATCATTTACTAGCAAGCTTGGAGTAGGTATAATCTCTTTACTTGATTGTAGTTTGTAAGTATATATCACAACTTGATCCATATTAGGATTTAACTTTAATTGGTTAATGATTAACAAGTTCTAAATGGTAATACATACATACTTCCGCTTTAATTTGATTCTTAAAATGTTTTAAGTATTATGATACTTGTTAAATCCCAACATTGGTATCTAGAGCCGAAGTTGTTGAAATATGCTTCGAGATGATTTATTAAACCCACTATATTTTGCATTTTTATGAACAAGCATGCAAGTAAAATGCAAAAACTTTGGGTTTAGGGTGGGGTTCCATTTTGGCCGAATTTGTTGAGTCCCAAAAGTGGGTTTTGGGCTCTTCCATTTGGTCATATTTTGCTGTATGTTATTGTTCACAATCAAGCCTTGGCCTTGTGTTTGAATGGTTGCATGTTTGGTTGATTTAATTTATTCATTTGGTATGTAATATTAATTCATTCATGTGGTTGTAATATTCATGCAATTTGGTTTGTAATATTATTATTTTGGTTATGTAATTTATTTTATATTTGGCATGTAAAATAGATTAGGTTGTATTTTCATTTTTTAGAGAAAAATGTATTAGGATATATTTTTTTGTAAAAGATGAAGATGCAAGATGAAGAACACAAGAAGAAGCATTTGGATGCAAGATTAAGTGGGAGATTTAAAATCTCCTACTTTGTGTTATTACCCCTTAACCGGTGGCATTTGTTTTCGGCTAAACAAATGTCTACCAAATTGGCTTGATTGTGAACATATTGTTTTGCATGCTTGGTTGTTTATTGTATGATTGTGGATTGTATGTTTGTATTCTACAAGTTAATCACACAAGTTAACAACAAACTAAAATGGATATTTAATTGGTTAAATTAGACATAATTAACAACATACAAAACGACAATTTAAATGGTTAAATTGAAATGGCAAAAGGACATTAATAAATGGTTGTTAAGAACACATAATAATTGGTTATTAAAACATAATAAAATGGTTTATTCCAAAGTAATAAAATTGACTTTATTACATGACATGAAAAATGGAATTTCAAATAAACCATACACTAAATGCATGTTGGTGTATGGTGTAAAAGTTTTCTCAAACTAGAATTAATGAAAACTTAAAATCCCTTATTAACAAGGTAAACAAGTTGAACGCCATCCTTTTGTGCAAACACTTAAAAATATTAGGGAACTCATAATGGGATAAAGGTCACCTAACCATTATGAGCAAACTAATATGATTGAGGTGAATTTCGCACACTTGTGGGATAAAGGTCACCTAACCACTTGTATGTTGAATTTACACGTTAACACAAGTAGGACGACTTGATTTGGGAATCATGAACTTAGGGTCACCGAAGCATGAGGAACAAATAGGCGTTGATGGGATAAATATGCCATGCAAAAGGATTGCATGATCCCATAACTTAGAAGTTGCAAAAGGATTGCAATTGTCATATAATGACTACCTAGCAAAATCAAATGACGGGATAAAGGTCACCTAACCGAAATTTGGTTTACCGTTGGATTCTAAAATTTAATAAATATCAATTGGATTTAAAAGGGTATTGATTGTTAAATTAAAATTGATACTTAAACAGCTTTGTTAAATTTTGTAGATGGCCGCCAATAACAACAACAACATTCCAAACGCGCCTATCAACTTTAACAACCTATCGTTGAGGTCAATCCTCGAAAAGGAAAAACTCAACCATACGAACTTCATGGATTGGTTTCGCAATCTAAGAATTGTCCTCAAACTAGAGGATAGGGCGTATGTGTTGGAAGACCCCATTCCCGATCAACCGGACGAGGATGATACGGAAGGCATGGCTTATTGGGAGAAATATTGCACCGATTCGGTGCAAGTTTCTTGCCTCATGCTTGGGACTATGATACCCGAACTCCAAAAGGATTTTGAGCATCATAGTGCATATGACATGATCACACAGTTGAAGGAGATGTTCCTTCAACAAGCTCGTGTCGAGCGCTTCGAAATGGTTCGAGCGCTTCATGCATGTCGGATGGACGACTCCCAATCCGTTTCATCTTATGTCCTTAAGATGAAAAGCCTAATTGATCGAGCGAACCGTCTAAACTGCAACGTGTCTAATGAATTAGCCATGGACCTTATCCTTAACTCCTTGTTAAAGAGGTTTGACACATTTGTGATGAATTACAATATGAATGGATGGGATAAGAGCATTGGCGAATTACACGCCATGCTTAAGACGGCCGAAGCAAGCATGGGTAAAAGGGCCTCACCCATGTATATGATCAATGAAGGTGGGTCCAAAACCAATAACACTTCTAAACCAAAGGTGGTTAAGAGGAAAGGACCCGCCTACCAAGGCAAGGGTAAGGGAAAGGGGAAGATGGTTACCCCAACCAATAACAACAACACGAAGCAAAAGGTTGCCGGAAAGGCTAACCCCAAGGAAGATCCGTGCTTTGGTTGCGGTGAAATGGGTCACTGGAAACGCAACTGCCCGGTCTACCTAAAGGAGTTGAAGGAAAAGAGGGATGCAGGGCAAACCTCAGGTAATGTATATATGGTATACATTGAGCTTAGTATTACTTCTTCTAATACATGGGTATTAGACACAGGATGTGGAACTCACATTTGTAATTCTATGCAGGGGTTCAAAAGAAGTAAACAAGAAGCTGGAACATCAAGTCTCTACATGGGAAATGGAGCTAAGGTGCACGTAGTAGCTCAAGGAGACTTTAGTCTAAAGCTTCCAAGTGGTTTGGAACTTATTTTGAAAAATGTTTTGTATGCACCTGATTTATCGCGAAACATTATTTCTGTATCCCGTTTGAAACAATGTGGTTTTAATCTTAATTTCATTAATGATGATATCCATGTTTCTTTAGATAGTATGTTCTATTTCAAGGCTTCGCCTGTTAATGGTATTTATGAATTGGTTCATGATGACACATCATACAATAGCTCAATATACCATGCAAACACCAAGAAACTCAAAAGGGATTTGAGTGATTCCTACTTATGGCATTGTCGCCTTGGTCACATAAACAAGAATCGAATGCATACACTTCAAAAGAATGGACTTTTGAAATCAAATGAACTAGACTCGTTTGATGTATGTGAATCTTGTTTACAAGGCAAAATGACTAAAGCACCATTCAAAGGGACCTATGAAAGGGCTAAAGACTTATTGGGATTAATACATTCGGATGTATGTGGACCCTTTAAGCCCATGACTAGGAAAGGTGAAAGATACTTCGTCACTTTCATTGATGACTTTAGTCGTTTCGGATATGTCTATTTGTTAAGACATAAGGACGAAACTTTTGAAGCATTCAAGGAATATCAAAACGAAGTACAAAATCAACTCAATAAGATAATCAAGGTACTTCGTACCGATAGAGGAGGTGAATACCTAAGTGATGCTTTCCAAGATCATCTTAAAAGTTGTGGGATTATCTCGCAACTCACTCCTCCTGGAACACCCCAACTTAATGGAGTTTCCGAAAGGAGGAACCGAACCCTAATGGATATGGTTCGATCTATGATGGCTAGAAGCTCGTTGCCTCTATCATTTTGGGGTTATTGTCTATGCTCCGCGGCTCGTATTCTAAATATGGCCCCAACTAAGAAAGTGGAACGAACCCCTCATGAGATGTGGTTTGGAAAACCTCCATCTCTATCATACTTAAAGGTATGGAGATGTGAAGCTTATCCTAAGCGTTACGTCATTAATAAGTTAAATGCTCGATCCACGAAGTGTATCTTCATAGGATATCCCAAGGATGATATGGGATATTATTTCTATGATCCTTCCGAGCAGAATGTATTTGTTGCTCGGAAGGATGAATTCCTTGAAACTAAGTTCCTAATGGAAGGTGATGGTGAAAGGAAGATAGATCTTGAAGACGTTCAAGATTGAGTAGATGATACACAATTGGTTGACACTAGCACTCAACATGAAAATGTTGAGAGTGATCAAAATACACAAGACGTTCGCAGATCTGGTAGAATTAGTAATCCTCCTGAGAGATATGGGTTTCTCATGGATGGTTGCTATGTGGTTGATTTGGATGAACCAACAAACTACCAAGATGCCTTATCAAGGATTGATAAGGATAAATGGCAGGAAGCCATGAACGCTGAGATGCAATCCATGTATGACAACCAAGTTTGGGAACTTGTTGAACAACCTACTGGCTCAAGGCTAGTTGATTGTAAATGGCTTTTCAAAATGAAAACCGACATACATGGAAACTTGGATACATATAAGGCTAGACTTGTAGCAAAAGGTTTCACTCAAACTCAAGGGGTTGACTATGATGAAACTTTTTCGCCTGTGGCAATGCTAAAGTCTATTAGGATATTACTCGCCATTGCTGCTCATTATGATTATGAAATATGGCAAATGGATGTCAAGACTGCTTTCCTAAATGGACATCTTGAGGAAGATGTCTATATGGTTCAGCCTGAAGGTTTTGCTGATCCGAAATATCCTAAAAAGGTATGCAAGTTAAAGAAGTCAATCTACGGATTGAAACAAGCATCCAGAATGTGGAATCATCGTTTTAATGAGGAGGCCAAGAAATTTGGCTTCATTAAAAATGGTGATGAAGCTTGTGTATACAAGAAGGCTAGTGGGAGCACTATCATGTTCCTTGTACTATATGTGGATGATATATTGTTATTAGGAAATGATATTCCGGCAATGGAAGGTGTTAAAACTTGGCTAAGTAAATGCTTCTCTATTAAGGATCTTGGAGAAGCACAATAAATTTTGGGGATTGGGATCTACAGGGATAGATCCAAGAAACTGATAGGTTTGAATCAAAGTGCATACATTGAAAAGATCTTGAAAAGGTTCAAGATGGAGAACTCTAAGAAAGGTTTGGTACCTATTGAAAAGGGAACACTTCTCAGTTCATCTCAGTGCCCCACCACGAAAGATGAACAGGAGAGAATGAAGAAAGTCCCATATGCGTCTGCCATTGGGTCAATCATGTATGCAATGATATGCACTAGACCGGATGTGTCATGCGCTCTTAGCCTGATAAGTAGATACCAGAATAACCCAGGAAATAGTCATTGGATTGCTGTCAAAAGTATATTGAAATACCTTAGGAGGACTAAGGATATGTTTCTGATATATGGGTCTGGTGAGGAGGAACTCGCGGTAAAAGGTTACGTGGATGCGAGTTTCCAAACTGATCGAGATGATTCTCGATCACAATCCGGTTATGTCTTCACGTTAAATGGAGGTGCGGTCTCTTGGAAGAGTTCAAAACAGGATGTTGTTGCTTTATCCACTACAGAGTCGGAGTACATCGCCGCATCATTGGCAGCTCAGGAAGCTGCATGGATGAAGAAATTCATCGACGACTTAGGAGTTGTCCCTTCCATTCAGGACCCTCTTGAGATCTTTTGTGACAACGAGGGTGTGATTGCTCAAATCAAGGAACCTCGTGCTCACCAAAAGACCCGTCACATTGAGCGGAGATTCAACCACATAAGGGATGAAGTTGAAAAAGGGAAAGATATGTATTCACAAAGTTCATACGGATCTTAATATAGCGGATCCACTCACGAAGCTCTTACATGGTGCAAAACATCAAGGGCATGTTAGTGCATTAGGGCTTCGATATTCTAGTGATTGGTTGTGATCTGTTTTAAGTATTGTAACCGACCAAAATTGTTCAAACTCATTAATATAATTATGGCATTAATTTATTTTGAGTTATGTTCCTATTTTGCATATTTTATCCATGAATAAGTAATTATTCTAAATTCCGTAGTCGATCACATTTGTGGGAGCAAATGTGAGGTTTAGACTATTATGAACTTGGATTGGTATACATTCACGGGATGAATGTGGGGCAAGGTTGCAACCAAGGTTCATAGATATTTGTGGGATACAAATATTGGAAGACCCGCCCTCAAGATTTACTAAATGGAACCTTTGTGGTTGATCACATGTAGTCTTGAGTAAAGGTGAATATCATTGTATCCCCTGACCTGAGATACATATTGGGTTCGGATATTCACTAAGTATTATGCCTTGATTCTTTCCTTCGCTATTCTGAAATATGGTAGTCCATAAGGAAGATCTCAGGTGTGATACAAAGTATATATCTAGGACATATGTAGTCAAGATGGAATTTGTCCCTCTTATTCGTTGAGAGTCAGATGTCTAAGGCTTGATAAAGTTAAATCTAAAAGAGAGTGATCACTCTATGTCTCTTGGATTTAACATGACATCTAGGATGAAAGGATATGATGAAAGATTCACCTGTTCATATTCGAGATGGGAACTCGAAAGGGATGATGTTATTGAATGGCACAAAGTCATAACATATTGGGGGTGATGGACGGTCGTTAGGTGGTATCCATCACTTGCATTAATTTCTTATGTTTCTCGTGCAAGTGGGAGATTGAAGGTTTTTCGTATGCCCGAGAGACATATTAAATTAATGTGGCTAATATGTTTTGATCCAAGTCGGGTCATACCCAATAACAAGCTTACCGACACCTTATTTGTATTTGATCTTAGCGATTGGATCATTGATTAAATACGCGACACTTGAACTTTAAGAAAAATGGTTTTCTTAAATAATTATTTGATGTGTGTATACATATATATATATAAATTATGGAATAATTTATATAATATGGATGTAATTATTTATAGGTTAAATAATTAATTAATTTATGTTACATTTTATATAAATTGGTTTTATATAATATAATGTATATATAAATAAAATGGAAGTTATAAAATAGTTTTATAAAATTTATATTTTATAAAACTTATTTTAATAGCTACTTGTTAGTGGCATTGGAGCCCATGTAGGCATGCCATTTGACTACCCATTTGAATGGCTAATTCCATTTGAAAAGGCATAAGTACCAAGGCTCTCTTGGAGACCAAAACTTACATGCTTATACACATCAATACACTTGCAAAAAAACTGCACAAACACACTCCTAAAGAGCTGTCTGGCTGTGGGGTTTTTCAATAAAAGGAGAGTTCATTTTATTTTTTTTGCAAGTCATATTCAAGTGCAAGTAAATCCTAACCAAAGCTAGGGTGTTGGTGCACAAGTTTGGGGTATAACAACTTGAGGTTTCATACTTTTGGAGCTCCATTCAACATCATCATCTTCATCATTTACTAGCAAGCTTGGAGTAGGTATAATCTCTTTACTTGCTTGTAGTTTGTAAGTGTATATCACAACTTGATCCATATTGGGATTTAACTTTAATTGGTTAATGATTAACAAGTTTTAAATGGTAATACATACATGCTTCCGCTTTAATTTGATTCTTAAAATGTTTTAAGTATTATGACACTTGTTAAATCCCAACACAATGTTGATAAATGTCGGTAAGAAAAATAAAAAAGATTTCATTTTCCCTTTTACCAATATAGGCTAGACATACTGGAATTCATTCTTGGTCGCCGCTTCCAGCCAACAACAACTGCAAACTTAGATGCAGGTTTTCATGATCTATTTTTTTTATTGTTTATGTTACTTGGGGTTGATTAGAACTATATCTGATATAACATTTTTTTTTTTTTTTTTGCATCTTCATGGGCTTTAAACGGGTCATTGTTGAGCACATGATTTTTTGATGGATTATTAGTCAAAATTTGCTCACTTATTACGGTTGCATTTGTTTGGTTTCGAGGTCTGTTATGCGGTCCTATTTGGGAATGGGTTGTAAATGACACTAGGTGGATCAATGTGGGTTATAATGAGTTTATTCGGACCCAACATTTTTGTCGATTGGACACATTTACATGTAAAAGTCAAATGAAAAGTCATAGGCCAGTCTGACCCAACATATAAACTCCTAAATGATATGTGTAAGCTGAGCCTGGTTAGCTTCTACTGAGTTCATTCAAAATTATAAGCTAACAGACCCAAGTGTATATTTAATTTCGTATTAAATAATAGTAGCTAGACCTATTGATATGTTTATAGTTTGTGTAAGCTTACAATTGAGTTTGTAAAAGAGCAATTGTTGTATTATTATTATTGTTATTATTATATTATATTATTTATGTAAATGTGTTACTAACTTCTATTAAAATTTTTAAAAATCAAATAAAAGCTCTTTATGATGACTTCAAAACTCAATTCAGTTAGTTTACTTTTATGTTAACCAATGAGTTTGGATGTTAATTTGTACATATTACAAGAAGAAGTGAACTACATGGAGTATTTTGCACACATTGTTGTTGTAAGCAAGTTTAATATATGTATGTGTACATATATGTGTGTGTTAGTTTCTTATTGTCTGAGTGTAAGTGCAGTGTTAATCGTGGAAACCGTTTGGATAGGTACATAGATATTGAAGATAACGACTACAATGATTTCTTTATCCTATAATAAGACATAAAAAATATAGATAAAATTCAATTAACTTTTTCAGGTGGAAGCAACCAGTAGAGCGTGATCTTTGCCCTACTACTCTGTAAGTTTTCCTATAATTCCTTCAACATATTCTTTTATCCAAACTGCAAATTGCAAGTAAGCTGGAAAAAATAGTACAAATCTTGTTTGACTTGTGTTTAGTGATATTTAGTAGTAAACATGGCTATTTACGTTAAATCTTATCCTATCTTTACTAATTACAAAACCAAAGTCTTCCATATATATTTTTTTGTTCATAATTGTGACTTAAATGGGTTAGAATTGTCACTTTATGTATAAATGGGTGTTAATATTTTTAGACATTTATAAAAGTTATTTTTATGTTATTTATTGATTTGATGCATGTTGGTAACCATTGGTGGGGTTTTGTGTGTATGATCAATCCTAAATTAAAGATACTTCATTTAGGATTGAGTGCAATGAGATTAAAAGGGGTGGAATGGGGTGTTGATGATTGTTTTGGGCCCTGATGATCGTCTTTCACTTTATCAATCAAGTGATCAACCACCCCGACCCGGTCTTGATTGTCAATTAGCATGATTCACCTTAGCACAATGTAAAATTTCTTGGGCAAGGTCACAAGTGAAAATTACAAAGGCTCGTGTAAATGGCAGAGAATCAACAACCTATAAATGAGAGGCCAAGCTCTCTATTTATAGTTTTCAGAATATTCGCGGCGTGATTAACTATTATCCGCATTAACTTAGCGGAAGGAATCCGCAATCTTTATTAACGCGCAAACTGATCTGCTAACTTAACTTTCAGCGGTTCTTCCAAATCCTTTAAGTATACCCCGCGTGACTTCTGTTTTTAGTCTTTAGTATTTAAATTATGCATATACAATACTATGTATATGATCAAGTCCCCCCAGTTTATTATGGTACATTTTGTATAAAAAATGCAGCATGATAAACTCTAAAAAATAAAGTTTGCTATTTAAAAATATCTTTGCAGCAAGTCCTAATGCTTTTTTCACTGTGAATTTATTATCGTTAACTTTCGCAATGATAACGCGTAATGGCAACTAAAATTCTGAAAACCCGTCAAATCGAGCAACGCTGTAACGGCTATTTAATTACCGTTGATGCGTTGCAGTAATTCTGACCGGTAAAAACTAATCATTACCCTTACGACTTCTTCGTCCCAATTTTAATTATAAATAGCAAAGTGATTCGCATTACAAACTTTACGCTTTCACCATCAATTTCTTTGCAATCAAGCTTTATCGAATCCAATACCCACTATTCTTCAATTTAGCGTTTCTCACTTTGCTTAATTCAAATTCATTTCCATACCTACTCATAAAATCGAAATGGCATCATCATCATCTGCAAACACACCAAATGCATTCATTTCATACATAACAGCCGAAAAAATTGAAACCCTAAAACAGCACTACCCGTTGTTAGCTCAATTTTCACCCACTACACCATCGGCAGAAGATAGGGTCAATGCCCCACCCAAAGACACGATTACAATATACGAAGCCGCTATCTCTCACGAAAACCTACGACTTCCATTGACCTCTTTCTTTCTTAGCATGTGTGAATATTATAAGGTTGCAATTGCACAATTGCATCCAAACGCTGTTAATAAAATCATTCTTTTTCAGATTATTGCAATGCGCTTAACAAGCAGCTACTGCTCAGTTTTTCGTTCTTTCAACAGTACCACTCCACACGATTCGGGGTGGTTTTCGTTTCGCGGCCGTCATGGCGTGATGACCACTCCCAAAGATTCGATTGGGAACTGGCGCAACTCCTTTTTCTTTATCAATAACACTGCTCATGGTACCAGCAACATTGTTAAAACTTGGTGTACCGAGCTTGATGCACACACAAATGATAAAGTTACCCAGATGATTTTGAAAAGGGGATCCTTAACTTGATCAAGGGTGCTGGCCTAATAATGCGATCGTATAGCAATGTTCCGCTTTACATCGACAGAGTCTCCATATACTGGTTATGGGGTGATCATAACGTGTTACTGATTGACGCATCAAATAATGGTATAACGCAAGCAATTTTCTTTTGCGCAAAGCTTTATTTTATTTTATGCTTGTAAAAATTAATGCACACATAATTTTGCAGAAATTGGTCTTGACCAACTGTTGAGAACAGCGGATGCTCGAGCTATTAGGCCTGCGCGCCACCCAAAAGAAGGCGACGGCGCAATCATCCCTATTGATGAACCAATTCTGAATACCTTTATCATTCCTGGTGGCGAAGACCGAGGAAAATGTAAAGCCGCAACCGATGAGGTTACCACGCCCCTCAAAACACGCCTACGCACGATAGCGGAGCAAGAAGCAAGTAAGTTAGCTTTATTCCGCATAACTGCGCATTTTATTTTGATACTATGATTGCATTTTTTAATTCTCTTTATTTGCTAATCTGTTTTTCAGGTTCTTCTGAGGAGCCAGAGGAGGTGTTCAACATAGGTGGGGATATCCCCGAAGGTATTTTCGAGACTCCTTGTAATGAAGATTTAACCCTTCCCTCAGAATCTGAGACATCAAACCGCGATGAAGACGCCGCAGAAGCCGCGGAGGAAGAGTATGCCAACAAACTCTACAGAAAACTCTGCAAATTTGTGCCAAGAAGTGTGCACGCAAAATACAGCGAACTTACATTCGTCGAAGCTGAAAGACAGCGGATAAAGAATTTCTTTAACGCAATTTGCTCAACCGTAGAGAACATCAAAAGATTCAACACCATCTCGGAACATTATGACAAGAAGTGCGCAGTTGCTCATGCTCAACGCAAGAAGATTCAAAAGCTGGAGCTCCAACTGAAAAAGACTGAAGATGCACTCAAACAGTCTCAAGATGAAGCTTCCGTTCTAAAAAATAGAGTGAAATTTGTTGAAAATCAGTTTTCGAAGCTTGTCAAATATCTGCCTGAGCTTGGTGACAAAGTTTTGGACTCCGCACCAGTGACAGAGAGGTTTAGAGTATATTCGCAAGCATCTAAGGTCGCCACTCGCTGCGAGTGGTATGACCTGCTTTTTCGCCTTGGCGACCTTTCCCAGCCGCTTCCTCTTGATATTGCCAATGAAATATGCCCAACAGGAGAGGCGCTGGAAGCACTATCCAAGGCCAAAAAGGAAGTCGAAAAGGTTACTATTCCAGCTTTAGAGGAGATTAGCCGGAAGGAGAACATAACCTTTGAAGACATTAAGGCACTCGAGATGTAATGTTTTCGTTTGACTTGTGTATTTGTAATCGCAATCATGCATTGCATTTTTGTATTTCAACACGCTTCGCATAGCGTTTTATTAATGAAGCTTTATATTTCATAGTTGCAACTCTATTTATTTATATAGCGCTTTGTTCAACATATTCATAACCTAGACTTGTCCTTTGCAATTTCCAACTTTTATTATTGTGCACATAATAAGCATGTACTTTCGCGAAACAATCTGTACTTATATAAATTTATACATTATGAATCTTCTAAGTCCGCCAAAACGATCCTTAGGTAGTTTATTAGCATTGCGAAGCATCTAAGTATGGCAAGATCAAATACTTAGGAAATTTTATCCTTTCGCAACACTTATTACTTAGCACAAATGGGCAATTTCATCACCTAGCTTTAATGGTAATATTGATGAAAATTCTGCATTGTTAACGCATAAGTAGGCTTTATCATTACTTAGCGAAATAATGCCATATATTTTAAAATTTCTGCGTACACTTAGTTGAATTTTGCATAAGAATTTTATTCAGTGTTGTGAGACTTAAGCCAGTGTTGTGAGACTTAAGCGTTTGCATTCTGCAAGATTATCACTGCGCGTGGCCACACGCAGTGTTTTCTGCTTTGTATAAAAACAACCTCTAAAACACGAATTCATTACCTTTTATTGGCACTTTTCAAAAAATGACAATCATAAAAACAATGTAACACAGTACACATTCACTAAAACATGATTAAGCAATCAATTACTAAAATGTTTATCTACTGCTAACATTTACGCTATTCAACGAGCACCGCATGCCCTTTAATACCAATGTTTTCTCGGGCAGTAATCATCACGCATATTGGTTCAATTACCGCCGAAGTTAGCGTACCAATGCCCCTACAAGTAGAAAACTTCACCATTCCATGCAACGTAGACGATATTGCGCCAAACATGCGCAAAGCAGTGCGCCCAAGAATCATGTTAAACCTAGACTGATTACACATTACATAAAGGTTTAACAAGGCTTGCTGCTTTAGCAGTTCATCGCAATCATCTACCAATTCAATTTGGAATTTCAACTGACCAATAGGCCAAGTTGATTCTCCTGAAAAACCAGCTACCGAAACCGCAGTAGGTTTTAGCAAAGCCTTAACATGTGCAGGCAATTTGTTAAAGCATTATTCGTACATGACATCCACACAACTACCAGTATCAACATGCACCTTCATTATTATAATACCAGTGTTTGCAATGCGACATGAAACCACCACTGGCTTATCAAGATCCGCGCTCAAATTTATAGGAGGGAAAGTAATAGAGGCGCATTGCCAACTCGCGAATTGCTCAGATACTTGAAACACTGACATTCTGCTTTGAACTTCCACTATATTAATAACCTATATTTCACTCAAATTCTCTTTCTTACTCACCATTTTAACACCTAAATTCTTTACTGCGGGTGCTTTCCGGTCAGCTTGAACTATCGCACCAGCATTTGGCACTTGTGGTGCATTAGACTCTGAGGGCAAGATCATCGTGTTTGTAGTACTCGCAGCTCCTTGAGCAAATAAATGGTCCAATTTACCCTGCTCAAATGCTTCCGCAATTAATTCTGCCAAATCTCGACAGCGGTTAGTATCTTGACCATAGTCATCATGAAAAATGCAAAACTTGGACTTATCACGCCTGCTATTCTCCGCTAAAGGCTGAGGATCAGGGAAAGACCTCGCCACTCTTTCTTACAAAAGAATTTTCTTAGGCATTTTGTTAACATTTGAATAATGTTGAAAGAGTCATTATTCCATTTCCTCGAAGAATAACGATCGCGCCGGTTATATCCATGATTATCACCTTGACCTTGATGTCTGTCATTACGCTGGTAACTACCACCGCCGTGTCGCCTTGGATATCCTGAACTGCGAAAGTTATCATTGTTTCCATCGCGGAAAGAATCATTATCATCCCGTCAACTTTTATCCTTACCCTATCCACATGTGGGGGTTATAATACTATCCTCACCACCTCTAATGTAATCATACATTTCCTATTTCACCTTTGTGAAAGTTGGTGGAACGTCTCTTCTCAAACACCGCACAAGCGTTGGATGTCTTTGCGGATTGATGGCATGCAGAAAACCAGAGATTTTTTTATCTTCATTCAAACTTGGTATCTTTTGGCATTCATAGATATATCGCGTAAGTAGCGCATTTAAAGTTTCTATATTGCCCTGCTTCATGCCATGGAATTCTATATGTGTCTTCTTTTGTGGTAAAAGATTCTGAAACTGCAATAAAAATTTATCACGAAGATCGATACAACCGATAATACTGCGGGCTTGCAAGCTATGAAACCACTCCCTTGCAGACCCTTGTAAAACCATGGGAAATACTCAGTACGCAACCGGTTCATCCCAATTATAAGTGCTTACAACTCCCTCAAACCGTTGCAAAAAATCCAATAGGTCAGTTAAGCCAGAATAAACACCCAACGTTGCAGGCACAATGGGCGGCGTAACAATCGGATAATCAGAAATGTGCTGAACTAACTTGTCTGCAGCAGTAGTGATCTCAGTCGCCTTTTTTGTGCGGGTATCAGTATTCTCCGCACAAAATTTAGTTATCATGTCTTGCAAAAAATTCGGTTGCTCAAACTTATGCTGCATTGATTTAGGCACAATGCTTTTAAAAGCATCCGCTAAGAAATTTTAAGCATTTTCTCTGCACGTAGCATCAGAAGATTCACCCTCATCCCCATTGCGGGGAAAAGGTGTTGGCGGTCGCCTTCGTTTAACATGCAGAACTTTCACAACTTCTTCTGCGCTGTCTGAGTCATCATAATACTCGCTTTCCTCTCTTGGCATTTTTGCAATCTTGGAATTATAAAAAGAGTTTAAAACAACGCGTTGCTTTGCGTCATTACTATCTCTATCGCGATGTTCAACAACTAAGCGATCAGTACGTGATCCCAAATCATTCAATGGTCATAAATAAGTACGCGGTACGCGAGGTTCACGACCTTCTTTTGCATCTTTTTTAGCTTACACAATAGCAGTGTCAACCACTCTATGTGCTTTTGAACTTGCTTTTCCAGCTAAAATTCTGAGTTGTTTTCCTTCTGCGATAGCTTCGTCACGACTTTACTGCAAATTTCTGCGTGCAACCATCTTATCAGTAGCAACCTTTAGTTGCGGATCAGCACTAGCAACATTAGCATTAGACGTTTAAGCAAGCGGGTCTTGAACCGAACTGCTTGCGTTAGCATTAACATTCGACTGAAAGTTAATTGACAAATCATTTAGCGTATCATTATGCGACACATCAGCATTCACAGAGCTATTTGCCTGCTTTGCATTAGCTGTCATAGCCGACGATCAAGTCAACTGGTACACTTTAGCAATTTCCTTGCAAATCATCATAACAATACACGATTAAAATGAAACGGGCAATTTTAATTGTTCGATAGCACAAAAAAAAAATTCAAGTTTAATTTTGAATGTGTCCCATGGATGGCACCAATTGATCAATCTTAATTAAAGATACTTCATTTAGGATTGAGTGCAATGAGATTAAAAGGGGTGGAATGGGGTGTTGATGTTTTGGGCCCTGATGATCGTCTTTCACTTTATCAATCAAGTGATCAACCACCCCAATACGGTCTTGATTGTCAATTAGCATGATTCACCTTAGCACAATGTAAAAATTCCTTGGACAAGGTCACAAGTGAAAATTACAAAGGCTCGGGCAAATGGCAGAGAATCAACAACCTATAAATGAGAGGCCAAGCTCTCTATTTATAGTTTTTAGAATATTCGCGGCATGCGGATTAACTATTATCATTAACTTAGCGAAAGGAATCCGCAATCTTTATTAATGCGCAAACTGATCTGCTAACTTAACTTTCAGCGGGTCTTCCAAATCCTTTAAGTATACTCCGCTTGACTTCTGTTTTTAGTCTTTAGTATTTAAAATATGCATATACAATACTATGTATATGATCAGTGTACATGTCTAATTTTTACAAACATTGGTGGAGTTTTATTTTATTACCTTATGGGCTTTTTAGGTGTTATAATGTTCAAGTCTTTTTTGGTGTTCATTTGGGTGAGTTCGATTGTTTGAACAATTGGGTGTCAAATTAGGTATTTGCTTAATTTGGACATCTCTTATATGTTGTATTAAGTAACAGCAGGTCTTAGTATTTTAAAGATATGGTTTAAGGTGTATTTTGGTTGAAGTGTAAGTTTTGACCCATTTCGTATCGATGTTAAAAATGACTCTTGGACCTACTTTTCGGACTTTTCAAATAAAAATGGCTAAGTTTTGGTGAAAAATAATAATTGGGTTAGGAAGTAGACGCAACATGCTTCAAATTGATATAGGATATGTACGGGTTTGTCGAGTACAAATGCATTTTAAAGGGGTGCCAAAACTATACAATGAAGAGGTACACTGCTGTATAAAACAGCAGTATAGCAGCTGTAGCACTTTTGTTAGAAGGGCAAGGGTGTTTTTATAAGTAAAGCTTTTACATGTTTTTAATAAAACTTATATTTTCAGGTAGTGTTAGATCCTTCCAGACTGTTACTTCAATCTGTTGATATACTAAATTGTGGAACATACTCTGTACGATTATGATTGGTAATTTGAGTATCTATTCAACAAAATTTTAATCATCAACTATTAGATAAAGTTCTCACAGTAGTTGTTTTTAGTGATAAATTATTGCCTTTTGTGTTTCTAGGCTGCATTTCGACGTTCCTTTGAAACGTAGATTGAAGTAACGAAATCGACTGTGATGTTTATTTGTGTAGGTTCAAGAGTGTTATGAGCTATTTGCAGAGTATGTAGGAAAGCATGATCCTAAGAAGCTTGAGGAGCTTGGAAATCTTTTAACAAGTTTGGATCCATGTGAAATGCCCCGTCCTAATCCATCCGGACGAAGTCCATATCGATTATAAACGATTCATAATAGTTGATTACATCGCGAGGTACTTGACCTCTAAATGATACATTTTACAAACATTGCATTCGTTTTTAAAAGACAAACTTTCATTACATCGAAAGTTGACAGGTATACATACCATTTCATAATATCCAACTATAAATGACCTAATTCGTCATTTACTTAATAGTAATCTCTAATGAACTTCAACGACTCGAATGCAACGTCTTTTGAAATATGTCATGAATGACTCCAAGTAATATCCTTAAAATGAGCTAATGCACAGCGGAAGATTTCTTTCAAACCTGAGAATAAACATGCTTTCAAGTGTCAACCAAAAGGTTGGTGAGTTCATAAGTTTATCATAAAATAATAGAATTCATCATTTTGATAGACCACAAGATTTAAATCCTGCATGGTACAAATGGGCCCGAATCCTATACCCACCTGTAATGTACATGCGATATCTTTTAAATACAGTACACATTTCTCGTGTACGAAATCATCTTTCATAAATCCTAGTAACCGTACACATATCTCGTGAACAAAAATAACATACACATAACCTGTGTATAAAATTATTCTCTCGATACATAACATTCATATCAATTGGTGGCAATTATCATGTCCATATAATTCAATGGTGGCAATTATCATGCCCACATAATTCAATGGTGGAAATTATCATATCCACATAATTCAACGGTGGCAATTATCATGTCCACATGATTCAACAATAATCCGCAGAACTTCTGTCTGCATAATAATTTATTCGAGGAATGTTTTGCTTATGTCTATCTCGTCAAACATTTATAAAAGCATTTCATGTATTCGCAGTTCAAAATATATTTCAAAAGCATTTAATAAAGTAGTTGTAAAAACAACGCATGTATTCTCAGTCCCAAAAATATAAAGAGTAAAAGGGAGCAAATGAAACTCACGCATATAAATATTGTAAAACAGTTAATAAAGCATTTGCATGTATTCTCAGCCCAAAAACATAAAGAGTAAAAGGGGCAAATGAAACTCACCATACTGTATTTTGTAGTAAAAATACATATGACGATATTGAACAACTGAACAATGCAGGGTTGGCCTTGGATTCACGAACCTATATCATCTATATATATATTAACACACATAATAACATTTAAACAAGTTGATATTATTGATATACTAGTTTTATTAATGATTTATATGTTACCTTAAATAAATATATAAATTATATCTATTTTATATATCTTAATTACATAGTTAATAATTATATATATCGGATTTTTATTAAAGTATTCTAATTAAAACATATATATATATATATATATATATATATATATATATATATATATATATATATATATATATATATATATATTAAAATTTATATATAAGGTTATACAAAAATATCTTTATATCTTATATGTAATTCAATTAATAATAAATAATAATATTTTTATTTTGGAAACAAAATAGTTTGTAATATTAACATAAGGTATTATATATGTGTTAGATACCTTTTATGTAAGTATTATACGTTGTAATAATAATAATAATGATAACAACAATAATATCAATGATGTTAATAATAATAATAATAATAATAATAATAATAATAATAATAATAATAATAATAATAATAATAATAATAATAATAATAATAATAATAATAATAATAATAATAATAATAATAATTGTAATAATAATAATAATAAACATAGTAGAAAGGCTACCTTAATGTAATAAGCCTAAAAAAATAAACGTTCTTGCCCAGGCTCAAACCCGCGACCACTTGTTCTCCGACAATGCCCAAGACCATGGCTCTGTCGCCACTTTTCTATTCTATTCCCTAACCCATTTGTATTTAATCCACTTTTGTTTCATTTCAGCCCAAGTAGTTTCATAAGCCCAATTATATAAATGGCCCAACCAATTACAACAGCTTCTATAGAAAAATAAATAAACTGCAGTCGCCTAGAATCGAACTCAGGACCTCTTGCTTAAACCCAACACCTTCAACCATCCTACTATACTAGCATTTTTGATTTAATTCGCACTACTATATTTTTAACAAGTAATTCGCTATGAAATCATCTTCTCCACATCATAAATCTTGTATTCATTTTATCACCAACCTTTCATCAAAAATCATCATCTTAATCATATTTGTAACAAATTATTATCATTATACTTCGTTATTATTACGTATCATCATCATCATCATCGTAAATTATCATAATCATTATCAAATCATTATCTGATCATCTCCTAATCATTATATGCTCATCACTTAATCAACGTCTAAATCTTTACCACTATCATTATCAAAATCATGAAACTGTAACATAAATCATTCCATCGATCTCACGTATCATTGTAATCACCATCATTATTTCTAACTATATATTTTCACGTACCATTAATATATTCAATGAAGTTGGGCTTGTCCCGGCCCAATAGGAGAAATAGGACTCGGCCCATGATAACATCACAAGTTAGTCCAATAACTAAAGCAATTGGCCAAGGTAAAAGTTTGTATCAGTTTCCAGTTTTGATAAATCAACATTAGTTCTCAAGTGCCGACCCCACTTTCCACTAAAACTATATCATCCTCAAGTTTATCTTTGAATGGCATGTTTTTATCCTCATTTTTGTGGTTTCGAGAGAGAAAAAGAAAAAAAATATAACGAATGAGTTGCAGGTATGTTTGGGTCTCGGTGAATACAACAGCGTACTTTAATAAATAAAGTAGCAAAAATTTGGTTCGATGGTGGTTGGTTTAGACAGAAGCCAGCAGCAAATTGAGTGGGTTTTGTTTGAAGGTTGTTTTGTGTGACGAATAATAGCAAGAAGAAACAGGAAGACAAAATGCAGCGACAGCAACAAACGATCAACAACTATGGTGGTGTGTGATGTTTCGAACCAAACAGAAATAGTAAGTTGTTAACGAGCAATAGTGACGAATTGAAATAAAAATAGTAGCGGGTGTGAGGTTGTAGTTATGGTTATCAAAGTGAAAGATTGATTGTAGCAATAGCAGTGGTTATGAAAAGAAACACACACAAAAATATAGATTAAACCGTAGGTTGTGTGGGTTGGGGTTCTTGGTGACTTCGGTGTCCGACGGGTGTGATAGAAGGGGTGGAGGTGGCAGTGTCGATAGTTCAATAAACATAGAAGGTGATCGGAGATGTGGTTGTTTTGATATTTGAGGTGATCAAATATTGATCAAGTATGCATGTGGGTTTCCTCCTTTTATATGTAATTTAATAATATATATATATATATATATATATATATATATATATAAAGAAGATAGGGATATAATATATATATATCTATATCTATGTTTCAGTGGAAAGAGGAAACAAATCAAACACAGTATTACACAAATTTCAAACATTAAACAGTGCCAAAAAGTTTAGCCATTGGTTGTTCTTGGGTGGGTTCATTATATATATATATATATATATATATATATATATATATATATATATATATATATAAATATATATATATATATATATATATATACATAAAGTGATATGATGATAATAATATGAGACAGGAAGTAGTGGAGAATATAAATATCACATAATGAATTTTAAACAGGACGAACACAGTATAACAGATTTTTCATTCATACAATCACGGGTAGTAATCATATATTATTATTAATAAATAATATAATAATAATCAAGGAATTTTAAATGTGTAATGTATTAGCCATCCTTTACTATTCCTTTCGTGGATTGGATTTCGCACTCCGTTGATCAATAGTGACGGATAAAAAGTGTTCAGAAAAATCCCAAAATTTTAAATTAAATTCCTTTATTTATTTCAGTCATTATGGTATAAAATTCGATCATTAATTATTAAATAAAATTTTACTCACTGTCCACTCCCGATCCCAGGTAAAATATAAAAAGTTTTAAAACTTATCAAATAGTTCCTAAATACATTTTTAATAAACCTATAATTCATAGAACTCAGTTTCAGATCACCGTTTATTTCAGAATCATATAAATTCGAATTTAACTTGCTTAATATCAATTGGAACATCAACGAGTATTTCTATTATTTAATATTTATTTTAATATACTTTATTTGTATATAAATATGTTTTAAATAATAGTTATTATTTTTACATAATTAATTTATAAATCATATATATTTATTTAAGTATATATACATACTTATTTACAAATAGTTGTTCGTGAATCGTCGGTAATAGTCAAAGGGTAATTGATTACATGAATATAGTTTCAAAACTTTCGAGACTCAACATTACAGATTTTACTTATCGTGTCAGAAACATATAAAGATTAAAGTTTAAATTCGGTCAGAAATTCCCGGGTCATCACAGTACCTACCCGTTAAAGAAATTTCGTCCTGAAATTTGATCGAGGTCATCATGGCTAACTATAAAAATGTTTTCATGACGAATATGAGTTGATAAATAGAGTCTTATCATCATTGAGTAATATAGATAAAACAATTTGATAACGCGAAGAGTATAAGTGAAGCTATCCCAAGAGAGTGAAATGAATAAATGTATATTCGTTTTAAACGATGACGTGGTTACGATCGATTTCCGGAATTCATGGGATTTATAGAAAATCTTTGTAACAAGATTTGGTTCTTCGGCGATTAAGGAAATCAGGATCTTCTTTGATTAAATGCAATAATATGTTCCGATTACTCTGTCGGATATTTCACTATAAATCCACCCTTTTATTTCCTTTATATTATAGAGTTCCATCCTTTTGTTTTCTCTTCCCGACTTTAAGTCAAGCGAATAATGATCCAGAATTCGTGGGTATGAAGTTTTGAACGAACATGACTAACGTTTTAAGAGAGATTGTAGTAGCACGATCTTGATTGGTTAAGTCACCAGATTTCAAGAGAAAAGCTAGAACTATCAGGATGATATGTTCTTGATATGTTTGAAGATTAGATAGAATGCAAGAGTCGTGTAACATGGCACATGATGATGTTATGATCTGTGAATCATCACGTTTCATTAGAAACTCAGCATGACTTACTGTAATATAATCACGTTGATCAAGTGTCATTATATTATACTAACTCATGCATCAGTTCCCAACATTACTTCAATAACATTCATATTTTAAGCTTGAACGTTTACAGAATATAGAAACTAACAGTTTCTATATGATGTAACACTGATAGCACTAAGAGATTAATGATTTTAGATAAGAATAGTTATGAAAATATCTTCAGAAATATGGAGGATATTTATAATGAAAGATACGATGATATCTTGGAATTTCTAATATCAAAGGATGGTGAAGAAAATTGTCCACAAGAGTTTGGAGTCAGAAGCAAGGTGTTCGCTTAAAGATTTCATCAGAAACAGAATCATCAGGATTCTTAATGTACAAGTTTAGTCCTTGTGATTTGTTCAGAGACTTCTTCGTAGTTTGCTCAATCAGTTTTTCAGTTTCAAACTTTTTCTGAGCTTTGCCAACATACAATTCTTTATCATCAACTTTTGGCTGTGGAGGTCGTTTACAGTTTTTGTTGCTTCATTCAACTTTTCAAAATCCAGAGTATTAATTCGCGGACTGGGTGCTTTTCAGAATTTCAGAATGGAAGATCATAGTTCTAAGAGATAAATGTTATATGGATACATATAACTGTTGTTGTGGAAACGTTGCGAGGCTCACAATATAGATTTGCTGATTTCTGGTAATTGGTATGGCAATTCTTGTTACAAGATGCGGATGAGTACATGATGAGACTTCAATAGATAAATATAGTGATTTGTCGTAGAGATTTAAACCAAGGAGCAACGAGGTTGCTGGTACGTCTGCTGCTAATATGATGGAATATAAAAGGTTCTTCGGTAACGAAGGTGAAAAGACAACGTATATATCACGGTTATAAAAAGGCTAGTCCGACTGAAAAGTCGAAGTTGACTTGTTGGAGCTGTGACAAAATTTGCTACTTTGAAAGGAATTACCAAGTTATTTTGGGTAATAATAACGCTAAAGAAATTAGCATAGTTACGTGTTAAACGTTTACGCAGGTTTCGAGTGTTTTCAGGTGCATAAATATATGCATCAATCCTTTCTTTCCGTAGATGAAGTGCGGTTGGTTCATCCTCTCGATTGAGGTGTTTTCGAGAATTACAAAAGGTTTAAACGCATATTGTAATCGTCAAGATACAAATGAGGTTTAAGATGAAATCAAGTGGCAAACTTGAAGAATTATTTTAGTTTCATATGTTATAATCAATATTTTAATTCATTTTTAATTGTCCAATGTTGGCAGTCCTTAGTTGATAGTACACAGTTAGCAATTCAATAATTCATATATAGTTAGATATATAATATTCGAATTAATTAATACGTATCGTGACCCGTGTACCTGTCTCAGACTCGATCACAACTCAAACTATATATATTATTGTAGAATCAACCTCAACCCTGTATAGAGAACTCGATCATTACTGCATATAGAGTGTCTATGGTGATTCCAAATAATATATATAGATGCGTCGATATGATATGTCAAAACCTTGTATACGTGTCTCGATATTTAAAGTGCGTAATATAAATAACAGAAATTTAAATGACGATAAATAAAATTGCGAGAATGTAAATTGCGATAATTAAATTGCGATAAATAAAATGTAATCAGTTAGCTAGGAACAATTAGCTAGGAATAGTTAGCGTGGATTCTTAACAAAATTTCTCTCATAGTTAAATTTGTTTGTTTCTAACAAATTTTATTTTGTCCAATATTTTCTTCATTATGCCACTTGCTGGATTCTGATAGGTCAAAATCCAAATATGAAATTGAATAAAAATGGTTATTCTTTGGTGAACGGATATGTATATCGGTGGTTGTAAGTAGGATTGTAAATGACTGTTGAATCAGCTTTGACGAATGTACAGTGTAACTTATTAAGGTGAAATCTAAATATTCCTCGAGTATTACCTACCCGTTAAAATATTTTCACCATTAACAGTTTGTACAAAAGAATTTTTAATTACAATTCTTATGAAAACATATATACATGTATATTTTCTTCAGATGTAATTATGGATTTAATGAGTTAATATGATATTAAACTCATTTGATTTATGGTTAGAACTATAGTACATAATCTCTAAAACATTAGAGATTACATAATTGTCATAAGGAACGAAGATAATGATGTAGAACGAAGATAAATAATGTAGAATGATTCGTAGAACGATGATTATACTCAAGGTACAGAATGAGATATTGGGGCATGTGATGTTGAAACTTATGTTGTTGGTGGTACTGTTGATACCGGTGATGTTTCTGAAGCTGGTACATTTTGCACCATATTTTCCAAATTGATTACTCGAGCGCAAAGTTCGTTGACTCCTTGTATTACTCTGGGATGATTGTCGGTCGGAATGAGCGGATGAATAAGGTTTAGAATTGTGGATAGAATATAATCGTGTCGAGCTATTCTGGAAATGAGGCTAAAAATGGTGTTTCAGATAGGTTCGCCGGTAAGTGCTTCGGGTTCTTCACCAAGAGGTGAATTCGGTTGGTGGAAGGGATCACCTTCTTCGCGTCTCCATTGAGTAAGTCGACTACAAACAAATCAGATGAATTGATGATGGCTGGTTGGTTGATCCATTCCGGTTATACTGTTTTCAGAGCTCGGGTGGATATCCATATCGGAATAGCTGTCGGAATCCAAGGAATTCGAACTGGTTGAGGGATTCATCTCGTACGATCAGATGAAGGATTTTCGATAAGAAATAGATTATAGGATGTAGATTAGTACCCTGCAATACGTAATTTACATATGCATATATAATACTAAAATCCCATAAGTTACTGAGGAATCTACGGAAGCTGTCAGGCAATGGTAACAATAACAGATACGCTAAGATATGAATTTATCTATACACTGTCTATGCAATAGAGGCAGTAAGACGTGTCTAGACTTTAAGGATGATAAGTAAATAATTTTCGACACTAAATGATAAGCAAAACTTTTGACATGCAAACACGGTCGAAGTCCAGACTCACTAATGCATCCTAACGACTACTAGTTAGACACACTAATGCAAGACCTGGTTCGCTAAGACCACCGCTCTGATACCAACTGAAATGCCCCGTCCTAATCCATCCGGACAAAGTCCATATCGATTATAAACGATTCATAATAGTTGATTACATCGCGAGGTACTTGACCTCTAAATGATACATTTTACAAACATTGCATTCGTTTTTAAAAGACAAACTTTCATTACATCGAAATTTGACAGGTATACATACCATTTCATAATATCCAACGATAAATGACCTAATTTGTCATTTACTTAATTGTAATCTCTAATGAACTTCAACGACTCGAATGCAACGTCTTTTGAAATATGTCATGAATGACTCCAAGTAATATCCTTAAAATGAGCTAATGCACAGCGGAAGATTTCTTTCAAACCTAAGAATAAACATGCTTTCAAGTGTCAACCAAAAGGTTGGTGAGTTCATAAGTTTATCATAAAACAATAGAATTCATCATTTTGATAGACCACAAGATTTAAATCCTGCATGGTACAAATGGGCCCGAATCCTATACCCACCTGTAATATACTTGCGATATCTTTTAAATACAGTACACCTTTCTCGTGTATGAAATCATCTTTCATAAATCTTAGTAACCGTACACATATCTCGTGAATAAAAATAACATACACATAACCTGTGTATAAAATCATTCTCTCGATACATAACATTCATATCAATTGGTGGCAATTATCATGTCCACATAATTCAATGGTGGCAATTATCATGTCCACATAATTCAATGGTGGCAATTATCATATCCACATAATTCAACGGTGGCAATTATCATGTCCACATGATTCAACAATAATCCGCAGAGCTTCTGTCTGCATAATAATTTATTCGAGAAATGTTTTGCTTGTGTCTATCTCGTCAAACATTTATAAAAGCATTTCATGTATTCGCAGTTCAAAAATATATTTCAAAAGCATTTAATAAAGCAGTTGTAAAAACAACGCATGTATTCTCAGTCCCAAAAATATAAAGAGTAAAAGGGAGCAAATGAAACTCACGCATATAAATATTGTAAAACAGTTAATAAAGCATTTGCATGTATTCTCAGCCCAAAAACATAAAGAGTAAAAGGGGCAAATAAAACTCACCATACTGTATTTTGTAGTAAAAATACATATGACGATATTGAACAACTGGACAATGCAGGGTTTACCTCGGATTCACGAACCTATATCATCTATGTATATATTAACACACATAATAACATTTAAACAAATTGATATTATTGATATACTAGTTTTATTAATGATTTATATGTTACCTTAAATAAATATATAAATTATATCTATTTTATATATCTTAATTACATAGTTAATAATTATATATATCGGATGTTTATTAAAGTATTCTAATTAAAACATATATGATATATTAAAATTTATATATAAGGTTATATAAAAATATCTTTATATCTTATATGTAATTTAATTAATAATAAATAATAATATTTTTATTTTGGAAACAAAATAGTTTGTAATATTAACATAAGGTATTATATATGTGTTAGATACCTTTTATGTAAGTATTATACGTTGTAATAATAATAATAATGATAACAACAATAATACCAATGATGTTAATAATAATAATAATAATAATAATAATAATAATAATAATAATAATAATAATAATAATAATAATAATAATAATAATAATAATAATAATAATAATAATAATAACAATAATTGTAATAATAATAATAATAATAAACATAGTAGAAAGGCTACCTTAATGTAATAAGCCTAAAAAAATAAACGTTCTTGCCCAGGCTCGAACCCGCGACTTCTTGTTCTCCGACAACGCCCAAGACCATGGCTCTGTCGCCACTTTTCTATTCTATTCCCTAACCCATTTGTATTTAACCCACTTTTGTTTCATTTCGGCCCAAGTAGTTTCATAAGCCCAATTATATAAATCGGCCCAACCAATTACAACAGCTGCTATAGAAAAAAAAATAAACTGCAGTCGCCTAGAATCGAACTCAGGACCTCTTGCTTAGACCCAACACCTTCAACCATCCTACTATCGTAGCATTTTTGATTTAATTCGCACTACTATATTTTTAACAAGTAATTCGCTATGTAATCATCTTCTCCACATCATAAATCTTGTATTCATTTTATCACCAACCTTTCATCAAAAATCATCATCTTAATCATATTTGTAACAAATTATTATCATTATACTTCGTTATTATTACGTAGCATCATCATCATCATCATCGTAAATACTCATAATCATTATCTAATTATTATCTAATCATCTCCTAACCATTATATGCTCATCACTTAATCAACCTCTAAATCTTTACCACTATCATTATCAACATCATGAAATTGTAACATAAATCATTCCATCGATCTCACGTATCATTGTAATCACCATCATTATTTCTAACTATATATTTTCACGTACCATCAATATATTCAATGAAGTTGGGCTTGTCCCGGCCCAATAGGAGAAATAGGACTCGGCCCATGATAACATCACAAGTTAGTCCAATAACTAAAGCAATTGGCCAAGGTAAAAGTTTGTATCGGTTTCCAGTTTTGATAAATCAACATTAGTTCTCAAGTGCCGACCCCACTTTCCACTAAAACTATATCATCCTCAAGTTTATCTTTGAATGGCACGTTTTTATCCTCATTTTTGTGGTGTCGAGAGAGAAAAAGAAAAAAAATATAACGAATGAGTTGCAGGTATGTTTGGGTCTCGGTGAATACAACAACGTACTTTAATAAATAAAGTAGCAAAAATTTTGGTTCGATGGTGGTTGGTTTAGACAGAAGCCAGCAGCAAATTGAGTGGGTTTTGTTTGAAGGTTGTTTTGTGTGACGAATAATAGCAAGAAGAAACAGGAAGACAAAATGCAGCGACAGCAACAAACATTCAACAACTATGGTGGTGTGTGATGTTTCGAACCAAACAGAAATAGTAAGTTGTTAACGAGCAACAGTGATGAATTGAAATAAAAATAGTAGCAGGTGTGAGGTTGTAGTTATGGTGATCAAAGTGAAAGATTGATTGTAGCAATAGCAGTGGTTATGAAAAGAAACACAAAAAAAAATATAGATTAAACCGTAGGTGATGTGGGTTGGGGTTCTTGGTGACTTCGGTGTCCGACGGGTGTGATAGAAGGGGTGGAGGTGGCAGTGTCGATGGTTCAATAAACATAGAAGGTGACCGGAGATGTGGTTGTTTTGATATTTGAGGTGATCAAATATTGATCAAGTATGCATGTGGGTTTCCTCCTTTTATATGTAATTCAATAATAAATATATATATAAAGAAGATAGGGATATAATATATATAGCTATATCTATGTTTCAGTGGAAAGAGGAAACAAATCAAACACAGTATTACACAAATTTCAAACATTAAACAGTGCCAAAAAGTTTAGCCATTGGTTGTTCTTGGGTGGGTTCATTAAACGTATATATATATATATATATATATATATATATATATATATATATATATATATATATATATATATATATATATATACATATACATAAAGTGATATGATGATAATAATATGAGACAGGAAGTAGTGGAGAATATAAATATCACATAATGAATTTTAAATAGGACGAACACAGTATAACAGATTTTTCATTCATACAATCACGGGTAGTAATCATATATTATTATTAATAAATAATATAATAATAATCAAGGAATTTTAAACGTGTAATGTATTAGCCGTCCTTTACTATTCCTTTCGTGGATTGGATTTCGCACTCCGTTGATCAATAGTGACGGATAAAAAGTGTTCAGAAAAATCCCAAAATTTTAAATTAAATTCCTTTATTTATTTCAGTCATTATGGTATAAAATTCGATCATTAATTATTAAATAAAATTTTACTCACTGTCCACTCCCGATCCCAGGTAAAATATAAAAAGTTTTAAAACTTACCAAATAGTTCCTAAATACATTTTTAATAAACCTATAATTCATAGAACTCAGTTTCAGATCACCGTTTATTTCAGAATCATATAAATTCTAATTTAACTTGCTTAATATCAATTGGAACATCAATGAGTATTTCTATTATTTAATATTTATTTTTAATATACTTTATTTATATATAAATATGTTTTAAATAATAGTTATTATTTTTACATAATTAATTTTTAACAATTACATCATAAATTATATTTCAAATCATATATATTTATTTAAGTATATATACATACTTATTTACAAATAGTTGTTCGTGAATCGTCAGTAATAGTCAAAGGGTAATTGATTACATGAATATAGTTTCAAAACTTTTGAGACTCAACATTACAGATTTTGCTTATCGTGTCGGAACCACATAAAGATTAAAGTTTAAATTTGGTCGGAAATTCCCGGGTCATCACACCAGGGGATTCGATTGTAATTACAAAAGCTTTTTCTCATATGCTTAACTTGGCCAATTTGGCTGAAGAGGTTCAGATTGCTTATCGAAGTAGGATTAAACTGATAAAGGGTGATTTTGCCGATGAAGGTTTTGCAACCACTAAATCGGACATTGAAGAAACATTTAAGAAACTTGTACATAAGCTTAAAAAGTCGCCTGAAGAAGTGTTTGATGAACTTAAGAAACAAACTGTTGGCCTGGTCTTCACTGCTCATCCAACTCAATCTGTTCGCAGATATTTACTACATAAGCAAGGAAGGTATACCTTTTAAGACTTAAACCTTATTGAAAGCAAAGGGTCGAATTTTTTCCAGTTATTTTATTTTACAAGCGACGTTTTATTTTCAGGATTCGGGACTGTCTCGCCCAGTTATATGCTAAAGATATCACTCCTGATGATAAACGCGAACTGGATGAAGCTTTGCATAGAGAAGTATGTATCAACGGTTATTAGTTTATCTTAAACTTTGAATTTGTCATATTGAATGGTGTATTCTTGCATGTTTGTTGAAAAAGTCTGTCAGTTTGACTTTATTTATATCAGTTAGAGGTAGCTAACTAATATCGTCTACTTATGAATGGGTAATATTCTGTCTCTATCAGGTATAAATATATCATAAGCAGATACATGTCAAACGAGCGAAAAGTTGCCCAAAGTGTATTTCAATCCCTTTATTCAAAATCTTTAAATATAATGACATATACGATATAATTTTTCCAAAATTTGTACAGGGTTAACCTGATTCGACGGGTACAAAATTACTAGGTTTGACATGAACCTGTTACCCAACTGGCTACTCATTTTTCCACCCTAACTATAAGTTCACAAGATAGTTTTTATGAAAATATGTAAACTCAAGCTGCTTTTCGAACAGATGAGATTAGGAGAACACCACCAACCCCTCAAGATGAAATGAGAGCTGGAATGAGTTACTTTCATGAAACAATCTGGAAGGGTGTTCCTAAATTCTTACGTCGTGTTGATACTGCTCTTAAGAACATTGGGATCAATGATTGTGTTCCATATAACACCCCTCTTATACAATTGGATGGGTGGTGATCGTGATGGTATAAGTTTCCCAACACATTGTATAGTTCTATACAATATGCTTCCAAAGTAGAAGATTTGTATCGTTTACTTAACAAGAAATCATGTTTACATCAAGTCGTAACTTTATGTTATGTAATCAATCTATGTATGAACTATAATTTATCAAAGTTTTACTAATTTGTGTTGTTTACAAAAACATATTTTACTAAATAAATCACAGTAGTACTTTTTACACTTTTCCTATAATATCATATTACATATATAAGTTTAAAAGCCATTAATGTTTGTAGATAACTCCACGTGCAATGCACGGGCTCATAAATCTAGTTAATTTAATATTGATCAAGCATATTTTCACATGGTCAAGGTGAACCTACGCTTGAGTGTATGATAGGTTTTAAGGACTAACAATATTTGAACCTCCGACACTTAGTCGTGGATAACCCACATCGGTACTGTTTCGATCCCGACAGGGTGGCCGCTTTGAGAGTCCACCATCAACCCAGCATACGGGGTTGAGTGGCCCAAAGACATGAAGGTTTTATAGTTCGAGACATATCTGAAAGTCTTTATGTGTTAGATCGTATGAAGCTTTGTTCGTACGATGATGATGTGTATGCTTTTCGTTACGTATGAGTAACCGAATATGTTTTTAGGATTTATGAGCTATGTATTTATAGGCTCACCAATTAGTTTTTGGTAGAATCCCTTCCCTAATTAAATGTAATCTTATCCCAACTAACTTTCATTATTTAAGGAAAAGGATTCGAATTAATTATACCGTCATTCTTCTAGAATGTACTTGACCCTTATGTAAGTATACGAAACTCACATCAGATAGTATAGGCGCATAAAGTGCGACTATACCCGTGCCATATGTCTTTTATGGCAATTAGTGTGCGGTTTGGAGCGTTGGATGCGTAATCCGCATAGTCATGCGGATATGCGTATTATTAAGTCCCCCCAGTTCGATGTTATATACAATGCCAATGAGTGTATAGCGTCGAATTAATTTTAAATAAAATAGGTCCACAAAATAATGCACAATGATTTCACCATATCATAAAATTGCTTACTTTAACGTATTTATAATACACGTAAGACATTATATGCGTGTATGTATAACCAACCACCGTTTGCATTTAATGCAATATATTCGTATAGGTGAAAAATCGTCCATTCGACTGTAATTCCTACACCCGAGGTGACAACTGTCATTATTTATCTTAAAGATAATGATAAATACATATGCAACTGCCTAGAGTTGCTATCGTACGCCTACTGTCAATCATCTTTAGATTGATACACGTGTACGTTCAGAAATTGACTGTGTCATTTTCAATTTCTCTTGCCTATAAATAGTTAAGTTACCCTTTATGGGTTTTACACGCTCCTCCCTCATTTCAAATTTTGCTCTTTTTCCGGCAGCCATTTGCTTTTCCATTCATATTTATTTATTCGAAGGTCCGTGTTTTCTTTCTTTCATTCTTTTTATTTACGTTTTAAATCTTGCATCGATCCGCCATGTCTTCTGATAAGAAAGTGAAAGATATAGAATCTTCTATTACTGAGACAGAGATTCGCAGAATCGTCGATCAATATCCCCCCATCGAAAAATATTCTCCGATCGCCCCCTTAAGAGGCCAACGGGCTAACGAGCCGCCGGAGCATATGATTGCTGTTTATGACAAGGTTATGGAGCTCGGTAATACCCGTATTCCTCCTACCCTTTTTTTCATGGAGGTTCTTCGTCATTATTCAATCGGTATTAGCCCCCTTATGGTGCCAATCTGTAACACCGGCCATTTTTTTTTAAACACACAGCGGAAGACTTTATTTAAAAACACTATATATGTCACGTCATTACATTAATCCGTGTAATTACGTTTAAGTTTCCACAACGGTGCTACGTTATTACAAAACATTATTTATACAAAAGTCCACATCAGAGTTGGGTTGTCAAACATGTCTTCTGCAACAGCACCCATCCCGACTAGCAGTACCTAAACCTGCAAGGGGAGAATACGTGGGGGATTAGCGCACCGCTAAGTGAATGGAATCTATCTAACAGATATAGCTTAAGCCACACACCAGCTATGTATGAACAACAACACTTGCTAACTACCAACTAGCATACAATAAGACAATACGAGGATCGGCCTGAGTCTACCGATAGTCCCTGCTACTCAATTCACAGTATAGTTATCAAGATGCAGGGGATGCATCATTTACACTATACTCCACAATCCGTAGCCTATGGACCCAACCTCCCCTAGGCACGGTTGATCTCATACGGACTCTAACCTCTCCTAGGCACGGTTTCGAGTCTCCAGTCTCCCTAGGCCCGACTGGTGCCATTCACATAGTGTACACATAATTCACATACAACATCAGACAAACGATATTATTCTATCATGGCAATTCCTATACTATGCATGGTAAAAGAGTCGACCACAGTAGCATGATATGCTACTTAAACTCTATCCATAGATAGGCCCACTCACCAATTACCAGCAACTGCTTAGTTATTATTTCTGAGCTTCCTCCTTATCCTTATCTCCTTGATAGACTCAGTAAACGATAACAAACACGATTCTAACACCAATTTGAGCTCAAGATCAATGTTTAAGGATTAGGGTTTGGTTAGGTGGAAGGGTTGAAGGTACGGTGTATTTTCTAGAAATGGAAAGAAAATGAGAAAGTGGCAGCTGGTATAACACTTAATTGTGTTATATCACAATACCCCTCAACACACGGGTATTTACCAGTTATCTGAAATCTTTCGCACAAGATTAGGTAACCCAAACGAGGTCCAATTGAAATAAACAAACCTGTTCTGGGACTCCTATCACAAACTGGTCACAACACAATTATATTAAAACACTAATAAAATAATTAAAATAAAAAGCACTTAAGACTAAGCACAAACCCTAAGGGCAAAAATAGTCCACTTACAACTAGCCCGGGTTTCAGTCTGTTACAAATCCACCCCCCTTTAGGAGATTCCGTCCTCGGAATCTGGTCTTGGTCAAACAAATGAGGGTAGTGAGTTCTCATCAACTCTTCTGTTTCCCACGTAAGATTAGAACCCAAACTATGTTTCCACTCGATCAACACCATCCGTATCTCTTTATTTCTCTACGTAGTCACCTTTCGGTCAACTACACGGACCGGATCTTCCACCAATTTCTTATTCAAATCGACCCTTAAATCTTCTATAGGAAGTAGTTGTGTTTCATCGTCGACTTTACACTTACAAAGATAACATACGTTGAATGTATTATGAATACCAGCTAACTCTGGCGGAAGATCCAACACCACAGTCTGATCATTCAACACTTTACTGATCGGAAATGGACCAATAAATCTAGGTGCTAACTTACCACGTTTACCAAATCTGATAACCCCTTTTCACGACGAAACTTTCAAATACACTCGTTCACCCACACTAAAGGTTACCGGACGTCTATGCGGATCAGCATACATTTTCTGCCTGTCTCTAGCGGCTTTCAACTTTTCTCGCGCAATTGCAACTTTTTCGGCTGTCATTTGAACAATTTCGGGACCTGCAAACTGTTTCTCCCCGGCTTCTAACCAACAAGTCAGAGTTCTGCAACGATGACCGTAAAACATTTCATAGGGCGGCATCCCTATACTCGAATGATATGAATTATTATACGCGAATTCGACCAACGGCAAATGTGTATCCCAGGAACCACCGTATTCTAACACACAAGCCCTTAACATATCCTCCAAAGTCTGTATCCTTCTTTCACTCTGACCGTCTGTCTGAGGATGATAAGCTGTACTTAAATTCACACGTGTACCCAGATTCTGTTGAAGACTATTCCAAAAGTTTGACACAAATCTGGAATCTCTATCTGAAATGATCGATAACGGCACACCATGTCAACTAACTATTTCTTTCACATACAAATCGGCTAACTCACTTAACGAAGCTGTCTCACGAGTAGCAAGAAAATGAGCACTTTTAGTTAGACGATCCACTATTACCTAAATCATATCGTGTCGTTTCTGAGTTCTTGGTAGTTTGGTCACAAAATCCATCGTTATATGTTCCCATTTCGACTCTGGAATCTGTAACTGACGTAACGAACCATAAGGTTTCTGATGTTCTACCTTCACTTGAGCACAAATATGACACTTTTTGACATATCGAGTGATATATGTTTTCATTGTCGGCCACCAATACACTATTTTCAAATCATGATACATCTTATTACTACCCGGATGTACTGTCAATCTGGATTTGTGAGCTTCGGTCATAATTAAATCTCTCAATTCTCCAAGCTTAGGTACCCAAACGCGATTGTTTAAAGTCTTTAGTCCACGTTAGTCATCAATTAAGTCCACTTTCCGTTTGATCATTTGTTCAGATTTAATATGTTTGTCCTCCAAAGCACAGGCCTGAACGGTTCTTAAGCTGTTAATCAAATCTGAAGTTATATTCAATCGAAGGAATTTCACATTTTCACTTGAATTTTTACGACTTAGCGCATCTGCAACCACATTTGCCTTACCCGGATGGTATTTAATTTCACAATCATAATCTTTGATCAACTCTTGCCACCGTCCCTGTCACATATTCATTTCTTTCTGTGAGAAGATATACTGCAAACTCTTGTGATCTGTACAAATAACACAATGGGTTCCATACAAATAGTGTCTCCACAGCTTCAAAGCAAACACTACTACAGCCATTTCAAGATCGTGCACTGGATAATTCTTCTCATGAACTTTCAACTGTCGCGAGGCGTAAGCGATTACTTTATCTCTTTGCATTAATACACAACCCAGCCCAGCATATGACGCATCATAGTATACCACGAAGTCGTCTGAACCTTCTGGTAAAGCTAACACTGGTGCCTGACACAATAGCTGTTTCAAAATCTGAAAAGCCTTTTCCTGTTCATCAGTCCATTGAAAGGCTACATCTTTACGAGTCAACGTAGTCAATGGACCTGCTATTTTAGAAAAATCTTTGATAAACCTGCGATAATAACCAGCCAATCCCAGAAAACTCTTAATCTCAGTCGGAGTCTTCGGAGAATTCCAATTCATTACCGCTTCAATCTTTATCGGATCAACCTTTATACCTTTAGCACAAATCACATGACCCAAAAACTGCACTTCACGTAGCCAAAATTCACATTTTGAAAATTTTGCAAATAGCTGCTCACGTTTCAGCAAATTCAAAACCTGTCTCAGGTGTTCAGCATGCTCACTCTCTGTCTTTGAATACACTAGTATATCGTCTATGAACACAATCACAAACTTATCTAAGAACAGACGACACACTTTATTCATTAAATCCATGAAGACTGCTGGCGCATTCGTCAACCCAAACGGCATGACAAGAAATTCATAATGACCATACCTAGTTCTGAACGCTGTTTTCGGTATATCTGATTCAGCAACACGAACCTGATGATACTCGGATCGTAAATCTATCTTGGAAAAGAATGAAGCACCCTGTAACTGATCGAACGTCTATTCGAGGTAACGGATACTTATTCTTCACCGTTCTTTTGTTTAATTCACGATAATCAATACACATACGTATTGACCTATCTTTCTTTTTAATAAACAATACCGAAGCACCCCACGGTGAAGAACTCGGTCGGATAAACCCACGATCTAATAACTCTTGAATATGTGACATCATTTCACGGATTTCAGACGGCGCTAATCGGTATGGAGCTTTTGCAACTGGTGTTGTTCCAGGAACCAACTCAATCTTATATTCGACTTCCCTTACCGACAGCAGACCTGGTAACTCATCTGGGAACACTTCGGGAAATTCTGATACTATCGGAATATCGGCCACTGTTCTCTTTTCTTTCTTCGCATCAATCACATACGCAAGAAACGAATCACAACCCTTTGCCATCGACTTTTTCGCTTTCATCATGGTTATCAGCGGAAAATTATACCCACCCTGCTCCCCTCGGGCTACAACACGGGTTCTATCGGTCGAACGAAAGGTAATCATTTTCCTATCACACTTAATATTAGCCCTAAGCTAGCTCAGCCAATCCATTCCTAATACTACATCAAAGCTAGGAATAGGTAACACTAAACAAGTCACCGGGAAAGACTTCCATTCGATCTCTATACAAACCTCAGACACATATGTTGTGACGGGTGTGGTCTTACCATCGGCTACTTCTACACTAACCGGCTTGGGTAACACAGTAGCTAGTAAATTCAACTTAGCATAGAAATCTAGGGACATAAAACACCTATTGGCACCACAATCAAACAATACGCGAGCAGGTATTGAGTTGATTAGAAACATACCGGTGATCACTTCGTCGGTTGCCACAGCATTCTCAACTGACATCTGAAAAGCTCTAGCCTCTACTATCGGAGGGTTCTTCCTCTTCTGCCCACTCGAGGTAGTTGACCCTACGGCTGATGCCGAACGCGCTCCTGACCCTGCCCCGGAACTACCACTTTTCGACGGACAACTAACTGCATGATGCCCTGGTTTATGACAACTCCAACACACACTATTCGGATACGGACATGCTGAAGACTCATGCCCAACAACACCACACTTTAAACATCTTCTTGTAGCCTCAGAACACTAACCACTATGAGAAGATCGACACGTGTGACACCAATTCCCTTTACCTGATCCAGACCCAAAACTACTCTGACCACTTTTACCCTTCGATTTAAACCCACTAGACTTCTTAGATTTAGATCCAGATTGACCAGATACTTGCCCACCTTGTTGTAGCACATTACCAAACATTCTATTCCTAGCGGCCTGAACATCACTTTCTACCATCTTAGCCATTACAACAGCTTGAGACAATGATGTAGCTGTTCTAATGAAAGTTCGGTACTCTGGCAGAATTATGTTAACAAAATGCTGGATACGAGACGCTTCGTCTGGCACCCATTGTTGCACAAACCTCTGTTTATCCATATACTTCTCTACTACCTCATCGATCGTCATTTGAGGTGTCATCTTTATTTCAAGAAACTCAGTCTTGATTCGGTTCATATCAAACGGATTACAATACTGTTCACACACCTTCCCATGAAACTGCTCCCACGTGATCATACTCACTTGCTCTTTTGGTATACTGGAAATCAAAGAATCCCACCAAATCATAGCCCTACCTTTCAATATTCGACTAGCATATGTTACTTTCAGCTCAGGTTCACACTGACACGCTTCAAATACCCTTTCAATTTCTCGCAACCAATTGAGAGTTACAGTCGGATTAGTACTTCCAGAAAACTCAGAGGGTTTGCAATCACGGAAGTTCTTATAAGTACACATTTTGTATGGTTACATGTAAGGTTGATGAAACATTTGCATTAGGTACGGGTTCATCATCATGAGATTTTGGTAAGTAAAAGTGTTTTGCGGTGGCATATAGTATTGGTTAGGTATTTGATTCTGAAACTGGTTCTGGTGCACATTGGGTATCGTTTGGGATTGCGCGGTTGGGAATCCAGGTGGTGTATCATCATTTCCAGAATGCCTCACTAGTTCAAGCTCTTTAATTTTATCTTCAGCCTCTTTTAGCTTGCTTTCTAACTGGAGGATGTAACTACTCTGATCATCATCTGACTCAACAACCTCTTCTGGTGCTCTGAATGTTCCGGGGTTGGACGGGCCAGTTGCGTTTCTATCAGCCATACCTGTGCTACAAAACAGCTCACACAAAAGCTTAGTGGATATCAGTTAGTCCAATCACAACTAACACACATATATCCTATTTTCACTTAGCCCCCACTCCCACAGACATGTTTGACTTGCCTCAGGGTTTGGGAACAAAATACGCGCACGTATTTGCTGCCAAACCATGCTCTGATACCAACTTGTAACACTGGCCATTTTTTTTAACACACAGCGGAAGACTTTATTTACAAACACTATATATGTCATGTCATTACATTAATCTGTGTAATTACGTTTAAGTTTACACAACGGTATTACGTTATTACAAAACATTATTTATACAAAAGTCCACATCAGAGTTGGGTTGTTAAACATGTCTTCTGCAACAGCACCCATCCCGACTAGCAGTACCTAAACCTGCAAGGGGAGAATATGTGGGGGATTAGCGCAACGCTAAGTGAATGGAATCTATCTAACAGATATAGCTTAAGCCACACACCAGCTATATACTAACAACAACACTTGCTAACTACCAACTAGCATACAATAAGACAATACGAGGATCGGCGGCTTGTACGAGCACACGACTCTCAGCTGATCGGGCCTGAGTCTACCGATAGTCCCTGCTACTCAATTCACAGTATAGTAATCCAGATGCAGGGGATGCATCATTCACACTATACTCCACAATCAGTAGCCTATGGACCCAACCTCCCCTAGGCACGGTTGACCTCATACGGACTCTAACCTCTCCTAGGCACGGTTTCGAGTCCCCAGTCTCCCTAGGCCCGACTGGTGCCATTCACATAGTGTACACATAATTCACATACAACATCAGACAAACGATATTATTCTATCATGGCAATTCCTACACTATGCATGGTAAAAGAGTCGACCACAGTAGCATGATATGCTACTTAAACTCTATCCGTAGATAGACCCACTCACCAATTACCAGCAACTGCTCAGTTATTATTTCTGAGCTTCCTCCTTATCCTTATCTCCTTGATAGACTCGGTAAATAATAACAAACACGATTCTAACACCAATTTGAGCTCAAGATCAATGTTTAAGGATTAGGGTTTGGTTAGGTGGAAGGGATGAAGGTACGGTGTATTTTCTAGAAATGGAAAGAAAATGAGCAAGTGGCAGCTGGTATAACACTTAATTGTGTTATATCACAATACCCCTCAACACACGGGTATTTACCAGTTATCTGAAATATTTCGCACAAGATTAGGTAACCCAAACGAGGTCCAATTGAAATAAACAAACCTGTTCTGGGACCCTTGTCACAAACTGATCACAACACAATTATATTAAAACACTAATAAAATAATTAAAATAAAAAGCACTTAAGACTAAGCAAAAACCCTAAGGGCAAAAATAGTCCACTTACAACTAGCCCGGGTTTCAGTCTGTTACACAATCGTATTTCGATCTTTGAAATGTGGTGTCGTGCGAACGATCGCAAACCTTCTTTATCGATTTTTACTAACCTATTTTTGTGCTTCGATGAGTGACGAGAGTTGGTATTCTTTCGATAATGTCTGCAAGTTTTTTGTTACCCCTAAACAGAGTGTGAAGGGAATGTGGAAAAAATCTTTTTTCTTTGTTAAAGCTACCTGTGTTTCTGAAGAATACAACAGCATTCTTATCTGGTATTCTGGCAAAAAAGGAGAGAAAAACAAACCTCTGCCGATTCTTCCTCAGGAAGATAAATTTTACAAGTCTTGCCTTAATCTACTTCTTCCATCTCGCGTTTATCCTAATGTCCCACTAGTTCTTGGCTGCATTTCAACCCACCGGACGCACTCTAATAAGTGTCCCGTTATTATTAGAAACAAGAAGGGTATATCCCTTTTGTACTTGTATTACCTTAGGCGTGTATTTAACTCCTTTTTTCTTATATTTGAACCTCATCTTATATTGCAGAAATGGATTTGAATGAGTTTATGATGTTGAAGGCTTCTGATAGCGTTGTCTTTGGATAAAAAGATCTGCGTGATACCGACCCCGATGTTCAAATAGATATTATTAAGGTTCTGACTAATCCAGCTACTCCTGCAACTTCGAAGTGCAGAACAACTAGCCTGCGTCAAGAAAGAGAAACTGATGTCTCTTCTTTTGTTGAAATTCAGTGCTCTCCTGTTGTGGAAACAACGAAAGCGGCCGGAAAGAGGCCAATTATCGGTAAGCATTTGTTATGCACTCTTTAGCATTCGTTCTACATGCAAAGTTATTTATATTTTGTTAAACGATTGATTCCCGATTCTTGCAGATGTTAGCGAGCCAATTGAAATTGACCAGGAGGTTGAGTCTGACAATCGTGCCCTTGTTTCGGAGAACCAGGCATCACAGACATGGGAGGATACTGCCCCAAATTCTCCTGTCTGCCATCAATCGTCGTTGATCCTAATCAATCCCGTAGGTTTCTGCCATTTCAAAGGCGCACCGATTTGTATGCTGATGCCCATTCATTGGATACCAGCCGCAATAAGCGTGCTCGACTTAACATCCCTACTAGCTTTTCTTTGTCTCCTGACATGAATCTGGACTATTTTGATGAGTTTTTAAGATAATTGTGCTTACTTTTACTCAGCAGTTTTCGCATCTTGGTGCATGTGCTCCTTCCAACCTTACTGCGAAGTTTGAGCATCTGTCCCCTGAGCAAGATCTTTTCATTGACACGCAGGCCATGATGTTCAATCTTGCTAAAGATATTAGCCGCTTAAAACAGAAATCCAATTCCATAATTCTTGGTCACAAACATCTGTCGCGTGAACAAAGGGAGTTTGCCAAACTTGATGCTGAAAAGAAACAGATATCTGAACAACTTCACCAGGCTGTTGCAGCTCACTTGAAGGCGGAGGAGAGGAATTCTCATCTTGTGGGTGGATGTCAGCGTTTGATGAATGAAATTAGGCGTTCGGAAACTATTCGAGCCAATCTTGAGACTCAAGTGAATGACATGTCTTTGCAACTTGGTACTGCGACATCTGATAATTGCCAGCTCAAAAAACAACTTGATGAACAGGACGCGAAGCACAAAGCAGTTGTTACTGAGCGTGATAATCTGAAGGCTGAATACTCAAGCCTCCAATCTGAATACTCAATTTTAAGATCTGGTCTCCCTGAAATTGCGAAGCATATCATGGCCTGCCCGAGTATTCGTGTTCCTTTTGGTCAGGCCATACTCACTGCACATGCCTATGAGCGATCCCTTTTCTGGGATGTTGTTAAATCAAACTTTGCTGTACCGGACATTATTCCGGTCCCCATTTCAAATGAGCTTGTAGAAGATGCCACTGGAAAGTGCAATGAGGCATGCGCAGCTTTAGCGAAGTTGACGATTCCTCGTTTGAAGGAATTAGCTTAGAATAGTGACTTTACGTCCCGCCAGGTGGTTGATGATATGCTAGCATAGGCTTGCATGCGGCTTGGATTGGAGGGACGATGGTTGTTCGCTTCCAAGCTGTTGTTTTGAGTCAGCGAGGGATGGGCCCAGCAGTTTAAGGGTTTCGCATCCCTATATCTATATTTATTTATTTCTTTTTTTTTGTTTGAAAAGCAGGGTATGCGTCTGATCGCTGCGGGCGAGGATTGTCCTTAGTGTAGGGCACCGTTCTAATTAAGCCACCCCTAGTATATTAGTATGTTTGTAGGAAATAATTAACTTAAACGATATGCACAAGAGTAGAATTCTGTCTTCTTAGGTATCTGCCTTTTCTTATATGCCGTCGCAGTGTAAGATATTTTTTTTGCTAGAGGCATTTGATTTAAGTACTCTTATGCTTAGCGTTAGGCGTATGTAACCTTTCCTTATGGATATTTTATTATATTTGTGCTACATGTTTTCATACTTATTGCAAATTTATAAGCAGTTTTCTTTAAATACTTGCACTTGTATGCGCATTATAACATATGAATAAATGTTATTTGCATATGACGGGAGCGACCCCTCTATACACGTATAATCCTTTTATTCTTGCGTCTTAGCAAATTTAATACTAAGCGTTAAAAAAGCAAACCAATGCTTATACATATTATACTCTTGATGTTTAAAAATTGTTTGCATGCATTGATAATCCAATATCGAATCGGTCTATATAAGCAACCCAATGCTTATTTCAAGAGTCTTCCGGACAATCCAATGTCCGTGTTATTAACAAGTAACCAAACTTGTATTTTATAGTCATGACTTTGCAAGTCTCTGTTGCGCGGCGTACAAGCGTTTGAAATAATCCAATGTTTTACTACTGTCACCATTGAAAATAGTATTAGTAACCAAACTAAACTATGCCACTTGGGATTCGGAGTGTATCCCTGTGCAGCCTGGGGCTCCATAATTAAATTTAAATGCAAGCGTTACTGGCTAAAATTGATTGATTCCATTTATTAAAAATAATTCAAACGACAAAAGTCTTTAATAAAAACATAGCAAATATAACAAAATTTCAACAGATGTCTGGGTGATCAATCCTACTGTTGATATCTTTGGTTTTTTTGCACCTTCTAGATTTATGCATGCAAGGCGCATTCTGCTAATTTATTTTCAAGCCACTGTGCCCCTTTTGTCCTTTTTTCCAGTAGCTATATTTTCCAGTAGCTATTAACCTGGCAGACTCGGTGCTTTCTTGTATTTCGACCCAGTCACTCTTTTGTGGCAGATTTACACCAATCATTTCACGAACCATCCTCAGAGCTTTATCATTGATTTGGTGTTTTTTCCATCCATCATTCAAGTGCCGTTGTTTTAAAAGCCACAAACCTCCTGCTGATATATTGTCCGAAAATCAATGTCAAATTAGCTTAAAGTAAAGTATTTAACTTAGCTGTTATTTTATGTATGCATTTTACCTCCTCTCGACAACCATGTTTGAATGACGTCAGGAGATGTTCGAGTGCGCACACTTGGCTCTGTAATGAATTCTTCAGATGCGTCATTTTTGATGGTACGCATAGTCCGTTATTTGGTTTGATGTATACGTACACATGCGCGCTTCGCTTGTGCGTCATAAGTCACGCTCCCTTTGCTTTCATCCAGAGTTTCTGAGTATCATCTTTTACGTTGAGTAATTTTTCCACCCATGCATGTGTTACTTTCCTCTTTTTTCCTGGTGTGCGCTTTTTCATTAAGCTCACGATGTAGATGCGGATCTCTTGGCCGCTCTTTCTTGGGATCTCATTGATTATCTCAAAAATTTTTCTGAGATTTTCCCAATCCTGCACCTTGTTTATTATAATAGTAGGTAATGCGTTAAAAAGAAATTATAACGAATTTTTATGCATTCGCGCCATTTAGTTAAGCGTTTGGCTTCTTCATTTACTCTTTTACTGAGTTAGATTTTGATTATGCCGTGAATTTATACTTTAGCTTTTCTAAAAATTATAAATTTCAATTTTACAAAACATCAATTACTAAATCAAAATATTTGTACGTATGACATACCTGTGAGCAATGTGCGTCTTTGAATGCCTGAACCATTTGTTGTTCATCCGACTCTGCATTTTTGCGACCCTGCCTTATGCCCTTTAATACCGTTCTCACTTTTCTATCCACTTCTGACTTTATAGTTGCGACTCCCCACTTTGTTGGGAATCTTAATAAACCGTGTATTGTGGATGGTATAGCTCCTAATTTTTGCAAGGTTCTTCTGCTTAACAGCGCATTATACTCAGCTTTTGACTTGACTATAGCAAACTCAATGTCAACATCCCTTCTCTTTTAACCATTGCTATCGTCTCGTACCTCTAACTCAACCCTGATCGTCCCTAATGTCAGGACTTGTTCACCAGCGAAATAGTATAAGTTAACTGCTTGCTTCTTTAGCTGCGACTTAATAGATCTAGGTAGTGACATATAACAATGCTCATATATGATATCCATGTCGCAGCCAGTGTCGACATACAAACCTTTGAGTTCTTGATTACAGCTTTTGATGTACCCTTTGATCACCACAGGTGTATTGAACTGCTGCCTTTAACTTGCTCCGAATGAGATTGTCGCATCTTCCCAATCTTTTACTTCTTTTAGTTCTGCACTTATGCCTTTACTCATAACCACATTTATGGTTTTTTTCCACTTCTTTTGCCTTTGATTCGCTCTTCTTCTGCCACGGGTATTCTTTTTCCTGCTTTGACTTACTACCCTCTGTTTTAGCCGATTTCTTTAGGTGCTTCAATCTTCCATTTTTTAGTTCTGCGACCACCTTTTCGATTAAATGCCTGCATTTGTTAGTTTCATGACCAAAATCGTCATGAAAGTCACAGAATTTGGTTTTGTCTTTCTTTGCGTAATCGGGTAGCGGTACTGGAGCTTCGAAAGTCTTACACACTGGCTCGGTTACTAATATTTCCTTTGGTGTTTTGCTGAGATCTTTTATGATTGCGTAATTGTCATCATGGGCGCTCTTGCTTTTGTAATTGCCTCCTGCTCTGCTATTGTTGAACCTGCGGTATTTGTTGTTACTGTTGTAACTTCTGCCTTTCAGCGGGCTATTATTGTTATACCTCTTTGCGGATTCGGAGCTTTTGCTCTGATCGTGGTGGTGATCGTCATCGCTATTTCTTCCCGTGTAGCTTTTTCCTCAATTTTGCGGTATATCTTCTTGCGCCCGCATATAATCATGCGCTTCTTTTATCGCTTCCGCAAATGTTTGCGGTACTTTCCTTCGCAACCTCTGCCATAACGACAAGTGTCTTTCTATATCAAGGCAGTGAATAAATCCTGACACCTTTTGGCTTTCTGGTAGATCTGGTATTTTAGCTACTTCCTTTGTATACCTATCAATAACTTCGCCCAAAGATTCTTTGAGTTTTTGTTTGATGTCATGACACTCTACGTGCGTTCTTTTGCGTGCGCGCAGACTATGAAAATTAAGTAGAAACTGAGATCTTAAGTCTGCATAACCTGTTATGCTCCTTGGAGTTAGATTGTTGAACCACTCCCGCGCTACTCCTTGCAACACAATTGGTAACATGTGGCATGCTACCGCATCTCCCCAATTGTGGGTTCTCGCAGTTCCTTCAAACCTCTGTAGGAAGTCATCGGGGTTCGATAACCCGTCATAACTTTCCAATGTTAACGGTATTACTGGTGCTTCCGGAAACAGATGATTCGCTATGTGTGCGGCGAACTTTTCTGTGGTGGGAGCCACCTCCAGAGATTGTCATGCTTTATGCCCTTGCATCATTGCAAACCAATTTTTCATGAACTCCTGAAATCGCGCTGGTTCCAAGTGAAGAATATGCCAAGAATATGCCAAACTTGTTCTTAAAGAAAAAGATATTATCAAATCTTTAAGATAAGATCAAATCTTTTAAAAAAAAGAATTTTATCCATAAATAAATGGAACATTCTAGAGCATATTCCCTAAGAAACTTCCTAATTAAACCTTAATTTGTTCTTGAAGAAAAAGTTATCTAACCCTAATCTTTACCCTATAAATAGACCCTCTAGCTCCTTAGTTTTTCATTCATTCTAAACCCCAAAAAAAACACACACAAAACTATATCCTTTTGAGGCAGATATACTTTTTCAACTTGTTTTACTAAAACATAACATATAAATATGAATATATCAAGTATCTTTAATTATTAAACTTTCTAATCTTGTTTTAAGGATAATTAAATTCGTATTTATTAAAACCTTAATTTTTCAGAAACTGAAAAAGTCTTATTTTCTTATTTTGAGTTCATATTTGGATTCTTTATTCAAAACCATTAAAAACGCATATATGGAACATGATTTTTCGATTTAAAACAAGTTAGTTATGATTAAAACAAGATTTTGAATCCGAAAATTTTATACATACGGGAATTTCTATAAATTTTTATTAAAAATATATTTTTACATCTTTATAAGGTAAGTGGAACATGTTGAATTTACATATTATAACTATCTTGTTTTACAAGATAAACACAAAAATTTTGTATATCTTTTATATTTAGAAAATATATATTCCTATATATATATATATATATATACATATATATATATATATATATATATATATATATATATATATATATATATATATATATATATATATATATTGGATTTATTAAATAAATATGAGTACATTTAATAAAATAATAAATATTATGGTACTTTAACCATATAATAAACTTATTAATATGTTAACCTATTTAGATAATAAATAATAATTGAATACTTATGTACATTTTTAAAACAATAATTACTATTTATAATAAAACTTATAAATATAAGAACTTATATTATACATAAGTAACTTATAAACATGTCGTACTCATATACGCACAAAACAATTAAAGGTTATAATCAATAAGATAACGTATGGTTTTCGAACTTCACCGCTACTTACGGTCGTAAGTGAATGATGTCTAGGTTGCCATTATGGGATAAGGTTGTGGATCTCGAATGTCATGACATAGTTTCTGATCAAGAGTCCTAGCCCCCGGTTACATCTGGTCATTCCTGACTTACTTGATAGCAACGAAGTTTGAGTAAAGTTGTACAACGTCTTGCTAAAGATTATAACTCGAACTTTCTAAAATTGGGAAGTTACTATAAATGGAGACTTTCCATAAATAGTAACCTTTCAAAAATAGATATTCTTTTAGAAAACCATCACTATTACTATAGTTACTATTAGTTCGTAGTTATGTCTATTAGGCAATTTCTGATCATACATTCTATATCTAGGTTGAGATCTCGATCACGTTCTTCCGTTCAATTCTTTCATTTGTAGAATAACTCTTCATTTGCTACTAAGGTGAACTCATAGCCCTGCTTTTACATATTTTATTGAATTTATCTTGGGGTGAGACACATGCTTACTTTTAAATGATTTACAATTTAGACACAAGTGCCTAAACTATTTGATATGCAACTTCATGAGACTATTGTTAACTTGTATTGATTATATCTTTACATGCAAATCTCCACCATAATATCGTTAATTGCTGGAATTGAAATGTTGCAAGCTTAATTATTGTGATTAGGCCTATTGAGAGTGACGTCTCTACCCATTGACCGATCGTCAAGGGGGTACATAATAATGATTACCGACACACGCGCAGTGTCAGGGGTTTATGTTTAGCTCGATATTATAACTCATGGCATATTGATATTTTGATGTTTTAAATTAAATCTTGTGGTCTAAAACTATATTGATTATTAAATCTATGATGTTTACTCAACCATTGTGTTGACATTTTAAGCATGTTTGTCTCAGGTGAAAAATAGCTTATGTGCTGCCCTATGTTGTTTTGCTTGCTGATGCATTGGAGTCCACATTATTTATACCTTAGCATTTGTTAAACATTTATTACATTTGGGTTCACCATGTAAAACGATCACGTTTCCGCTGCAATTGAATTATTGATTTTATTTACGTCTCATTTAGAGTCGTTCTTGTTTATATAATTGTGTGATGATATTGAAATGTTATATTTACCCCCAGCCCTATTTGGGGGTATGACACTCGCCGGGATAACCCTTAAAGTTTGATTTCCCGGTTCTATCGTTGTGATAATTGGGATTGTTCCGACATACGTAGTTTTTGCCATTAACTTAACATTACCTGGCGGGGATTCATACCCAGCATCTGCTTCTTTAGAACGTATATAGCTAGTGTTCGCTGGAGATCCGAAACTTATTTTTTCTGGAGACTTCGTGTGTCCAGTTTTCTTTTCTTTGAAACGGATGTAGCTAGTTTCTACTCCTGGGGGTGTATCTTCCCCAACGCTCTGTAGCCATTCACTTTCTTCCTCATCCACGGTTGGAGGAACCGTTTTCGAGATTTCAACGCTTGTCGGCCCCATCAGGATAGCCTCTGTTGAAGGGGGTTTTGACACCTTTTTCCCTTCTGCCGTAGATGCCTGTTTTGACGTTTGTACAGGTGTTCGTTGACCTGGGAATGTCGAAAAAGATGTCTTTGAACCTTTGTTGTCCGCCATTGATTTTAATTAGGCGAATAACCTGAAATTGATCGATTAATTTAAACAAAAACATTTTATGGAAAAGACAGATAACGAATTATATATTCAATATGAATTTCCATCTTAGTTGTTCATATAATCGGGTCCCACGGATGGCGCCAAATGATCAAGCATATTTTCACATGGTTAAGGTGAACCTACGCTTGAGTGCATGATAGGGTTTAAGTACTAACAATATTCGAACCTCCGACACTTAGTCGTGGATAACCCACATCGGTATCGTTTCGATCCCGACATGGTGGCCGATTTGAGAGTCCATCAACAACTCAGCATACGGGGTTGAGTGGCCCAAAGATATGAAGGTTTTATAGTTCGAGACATACCTGAAAGTCTTTACGTGTTAGATCGTATGAAGCTTTGTTCGTACGATGATGATGTGTATGCTTTTCGTTACGTATGAGTAACCGAATATGTTTTTAGGGTTTATGAGCTATGTATTTATAGGTTCACCAATTAGGGTTTCGGTAGAATCCCTTCCCTAATTAAATGTAATCTTATCCCAACTAACTTTCGTTATTTAAGGAAAAGGATCCGAATTAATTATACCGTACATTCTTCTAGAATGTACTTGACCCTTATGCAAGTATACGAAACTCACATCAGATGGTATAGGCGTATAAATTGTGACTATATCCGTGCCATATGTCTTTTATGGCAATTAGCGTGCGGTTCGGAGCGTTGGATGCGTAATCCGCATAGTCATGCGGATATGCGTATAGCGTATCATTAAATATTATACAACATGATATATAGTATTAAGTAAAAAAAAAAAAAAAAATCCAGTCTGTATCATATATTACATTGTATATGCGTTGAACTAAAAAGTTTCATACATATCATGTTAGAGCAATTTAAACTTGGTCATAACTTTGACCTGGTAAATCGGATGGGCTGTGAAAGTTGGCGACTAAATAGGGTCATGGAGTATTTGTTCCTTCATTTTAGATAGATAGTGGCAGGGCCGGCCCTAAGGGGGAGCAAGGTGCGCAACCGCTCAGGGCACAAGGTTTTCAGGGGCCCAAAGTCGGAGAAACTGATTTTTTTAAGAGTTGAGGTTTGAGTATTTGATGCGAATCTGTGCTACCAATGAAATTAGCCCATCTAGTGTAGAAATTTCATCTAGTGTAAAAAGAAATCAAGAAGAAAGAAGAAAACCCATTTTCATTGGAGTTTATGAGTTACAGTGAATTTTGTAGAAGAAGAAGATAGAAAGAAGATAGATGGTCCCACTTTTAGAAAACGTATTTTATTGTCATAAGAAGACTCACTTGTACCCCATCTTTATTATTTTCAATTTTATCCCTTATTTTCATTATAGTTAACAAACAAGGCCTAACTTAAAGAAATCGTAAAAGGGAAATTTAGTTCTGTTGTTTGTCGATAAGCTGAATACATGGCCCTATATTTGTGTAAGTAAAGTAATGTGTAGTCATAATCAAGTGCTATTTTGGAAGTTACAAATATTAATTTTATATTGAAATTATTATTATAGTATTATTATTATAGTTAGACCATTTCTATCGGGGCTTCAGTTTGGCCCGTGAGATGACATGGAATTAAAGTGACGGATAGTCACGAAAATAATGAGGCGTTTGTTTCAGCAGTCAGTCACCAAAGTGACTAAATGTCAAGGTGCGTTTGTATTTTTTTTGCACTTTTTGGCCAAACTGTCATAGATATCATTGTCACGGTTAGGAATGGTCTTACTAACCATCCTAACTAGTCATGATAACGTACTTTATTATTATCATACTCCGTAGTTACATTATGATAAACTAACTCATGATAACATACTTCATAAGTTCATAGTAATAGTATTAAGTCGATATAAATTAATAAGTTAACAAACTAAATTGATATGGAGTATATTATTTCTAATAAAAAGTTTAATATACTGAATTTTTATACTAGTATATAGGTTGTCATGAAACATTTAGCTTGATTTAACTCATAAAACAATCGGTTGCTTTGTACAAAAGCGTATTGGGTATACTTTTTTATCTCGTCGGGGGCACTAAAATCTCATCTCGCTCGGGGCATCAAAAACCTAAGGACCGGCCCTGGATAGTGGGTAGTTTTATTTGCTTCCAGTTTTAAATAAACCGCTATCGAGTTTCCATTTAATCTGCAAGTTGTAACCTCAGTTTATTGTTTTTGGTGAGAAAAAATTACGCCGTTGGTACCTGTGGTTTGTTCAGTTTTTCATGACAATACCTAAACTATTTTTTTTGCGTAGTTGATACCCGTGGTTTCATTTAATTTCGTAGTTGATACCTAAAGATAACTGCCGTTAGCATTTAACCCTTAACCCCTCACATGTGCCACACATGTGAGGGTAGTATGGTCCATTCAGTTAATATACCTCATTATAAAAACACTACAGAGGTACCAAATCGGCTGAGTATATTTTAGACAAAAAAACCCTAATCCCTTATTATTATTCAATTTGGTAGATAATATTACACATAAGAATCTTTTCATTGTAAAGAGTAGGACTTCAAGAAATTATTATTGATTAGGATATATATATAAGTCAAACAAGTATTATGTGTCTGGAGGGTTCTGCTTAAATTCAGCAACTACAAGTGACTATTACGGATTAATCAATATCTATCCACATATTACGCCATGTAAACACCATAAGCTAATAGGTAATACTCCATCTGTCCCATCATAAGTGTCCAATGTTGACTTTTCAAAGTCTTTCTTTGACAACTTTGACAGTACATATTTTTAATTATGCTCTATAATATTTGATAGAAATTATATGAATGAATTGAGTTTTAAATGTGTTTTCATTCCATATAGTTTTTATTAAATATTATATAACACAAATAAAAATATATACGGTCAAAGTTGACAAAGAAAGACATTGAAAAGTTAACAGTGAACACTTAAAATAAAACGGAGGGAGTAACTAACAGTCAACATCAAATACCAATCGTCCATGATCAGTTTGTAGCAAACTATAACTTCTTACTTTTCAAACATATATTATATTATATCAATTAAAGGAAAATTAAAAAAAAAATACCTAACAAAATGAAAATTGCGTACTCGATTCACGGTTTGCTTGCGTTGACTCGCATGTACACTTCAAAAACACTTAATTGCTTATATGCTTCACACTGACCTTAACATTCGATCTTGATTTGGATTTTAACAGGTATCAACTACGCAAAAAAAATAGTTCAGGTGTTGTGATGAAAAAGTGAACAAACCACAGGTACCAACAGCGTAATTTTTTCTTTTGGTGAAATAATACAGAAAATTGCCCATCTCTTCTCCAATTTATCATACAATTATTGATATATTTTGTGCAGTTCTGCCAGTTCATATTGATATCTATCATATCATACTATAATATTAGTATATTAGTATATTTATATATATTTGTGATCATGAACTCACAAGGAAAATAAACAATTACATGCATTTTTCAGTACTGTAAGCTATTGGATCAAATGAATACAAACATTTCAGAGTGAGGATATGAATTGAATAGCTGATATATACAGTATGTAACATATTTTAACTTGAATCTTATTATGTGTATGTAGGCACAACATGTGTTGTCCGAGGACAAGTCTACATGTTCAACGATGATGGTTGGTTCGGATATCGTTGCACACCTTGTAACACAAAGGCTGTTCCGAGGTGTTGTTTTATTGAAGATGCACCTAAATTTGATAAAAGTCCAACTGAGGACCACCAGTAAAGAATTTGTTGCCAAGGTATATACACTTAAAATACCAACTATTTCACAAGAAAAGTCCCATAACATGATGATAGTAACTGATTGTAATGTATAATAATAGTAGTATAAACTAAGATACTAATAAACTAAGATACTAAGATCCTAACATGTTTTGTTGCAGCTTTTATACATTTCAGCAGTAAAAATTATTATTTGATTATTTAAATAATGGAGTATTATCATCTTATGGAGTAGATAACTACATCGTTCGGGTTGGAGATATGAAGCTTTTTATTGAAAGAACTGGTGGCCTTGCTATTATTGCTAAGTTTTTTGGTCATTCAGTCTACACTCAAACGTCTTTTTGAAAGAAGAAATTATTATATTGGGTCAATATTACCACCTAGTATACAGAGATATCTCGTTAGATATTCATATTGGATTCAAGTGGCTAATCAGTTGAGGCTTTATGGCTGCATGTGTATTTGTATATGCAATAGGTCTCAACACTATTTGTAGGTCTCAACGTCTTGACCTACAAAAATTGTTAATCGTAACGGTAAAAGAATCGATCGCGAGACCATTGATGGAAAGATGAAGAAGGCTCCACATCAATAACAGCTGCAACCATAATTTACAATAAACAAAAATTACCAAAAAATGACAAAGAGCAAGCTACACAAATCTCCACCATAACCATTGGGCAATACCCAAATCAAAAAATAATATACATGTGACCCAGTGGCGGATCCAGAAATCTGCAACAACCAGGGAAAATAAAATAATCCAAAATTATAACCTAGTGTTGTAACTCATGTGGTAGTGGTCTACCTCTCTTGGCGAGAGGTCACGAGTTCGACTCCCATGGGGTGCAGCCAGTGGCGAAAGCAGGATTTTTATTCACCGGGGGCGGAAATTTTTTTTAAAACGTAGCAATTTTTTTGGGCAAAATATGGAGGTTTTTTGGCGAAATTTGAAGTTTTTTGGCAAAATTTAAAGGTTTTTGGGCAAAGTTTGGATGTTTTTGGACAACATCTAAAGGTTTTGGGGCAAAATATGTAGGTTTTGGGGAAAAATAATTTTCAAAAATCCGAAATTTTTTCACTGAAAATTGCAAATACATTGGGGGCGGCGCTCTCCCTTGCCCCTACATAAAACCGCCCCTGGGTGCAGCATTGCACACAAGATTGCCCCTTAACCCTTGAATTACACCCAAGGGTGCCTTCCGCACATCGCGTTGCGGGGGCAGTGGGGGAGGGGGTGGGTTTCTCGGATTGGGCCTGGATTCCTCCCAGGTAGCAGTTGGGGGAGAGTTATGCAACTGCGAGAGATGAACGCGTGGGTGATTTAGTTCCCTAAGTAATCTTGAACTACTGTTAAAAAAAATTCCAAAATTTTAGGCTTTGAGGCCAGGAACAAAATAAAATAATCCAAAATTTTAGGCTTAAAATCTGCTGGTTAGAGGCATCTGCCACCCCATGTCTGAAGGTAGTTCAGCCCCTGATGTGACCTAACAATAGCAGATACAGATACCCGATTCTTCTATTGCTAGAACACCACAAAACAGTAACAATACTCATACTTTGTAGTTTATGATGTAACAGTTAGTTTAGTCACTAAAAATCTTTGCTTTTTCGTAAAAAGAGACTAGAATTAGTGTTTGATTGTGTATGGATGCATTCCAAACATTATCATTAATGCTTAACTAAATAGTTATGAGGAGTTGTGATATGGTCCAGCGGTTGGTGGCCTCCTCCTTTTGGTGTATTAAAAAAACCATAGTGTAATAATTAGAAGGGAAGATAGTTCATGTTTTACTGAGTTTGTAAAACATGAACTACTTAGGCCACATGCTATGGTAATGTGAAAGGGATTGTTAACAGCCGTCAGTCACTCACCATGATAGTGAGCACCTTATGAAACACTTAGCCAGTGGAGGTAGTAACAAGGATTGTGAAAGGAGTTGTGGGTCCCAATTTAAATCATGTGTGTATTTATTTAATAAATTTAAATGGGTTAGAGTTTGAAATATGGAGTGTAAGATAGTGAAAGGAATGTGAAAGGAATGTTAAAGTGTTTGTGCTGATGTGGCGATGATATGGAGGAGCGAAGTTCAGTGAAAATCAAGAACGATAGTAAGAGGCCTTATGAAGACTCGTTAGCTGAAGCTTCTATATACACATCAGATTCTTCTGCATCAGATTCTGCCTCCAATTCTTCAACAACACTCGTTACGATGCCAGAGGCTCTAGCTTCATCTGCCTTCTTTACTTTGCAGTTACGACTGTCATGTCTGCTCATTTTTTTGCAGTAACTACATCTATGTTTGGGCTTCTTTGATTTGATAATTGACTTTTCACGTGAACTGGTTATATGTGTCCTTTTACCCCCTCTTACTACCTCCTCTGTTAGCGGGTGAACATTAATCTCAGCACGTTGTTCAAATTCTAGTAAGGCACCCATAAATTTCTTTTGTCCAACTGGTTGTTGATAGTCCTTATCCTGGTCAAAATTGTAAGCACCCACTCTTGTTTGCAATCACGAAATGCCGTCAATTTTCGTGTATCGAAAAGCAACCCATTGACACATAATCAACCTTCTGGTATTTCTCACGAACTAATGCTGTGACGACCCGTAAATTTCTGACCAAATTTAAACTTTATCTTTAAATGATTTAATGTTTTTGACACGATAAGCAAAGTCTGTAATGTTGAGTCTCAAAGTTTTGGAACTATATGAAAGGACCCGTTCATATGCATTATAAACGATTCACAATAGTTGATTACATTGCGAGGTATTTGACATCTATATGATACATTTTACAAACATTGCATTCGTTTTTAAAAGACAATCTTTCTTTACATCAAAAATTGACAGGCATGCATACCATTTCATAATATCCACTATCCAACTATAAATTGATTTAATAATAATCTTTGATGAACTCAATGACTCGAATGCAACGTTCTTCGAAATATGCTATGAAAGACTCCAAGTAATATCTTTAAAATGAGCAAATGCACAGCGGAAGATTTCTTTAACACCTGAGAATAAACATGCTTTAAAGTGTCAACCAAAAGGTTGGTGAGTTCATTAGTTTATCATAATCATTTATTTCCATCATTTTAATAGACCACAAGAATTTCATTTCCAGTTCTCATAAATATACGTCCCATGCATAGAGACAAAAATAATCATTCATATGGTGAACACCTGGTAACCGACATTAACAATATGCATATAAGAATATCCCCTATCATTCCGGGATCCTCCTTCGGATATGATATAAATTTCGAAGTACTAAAGCATCCGGTACTTTGGATGGGGTTTGTTAGGCCCAATAGATCTATCTTTAGGATTCGCGTCAATTAGGGTGTCTGTTCCCTAATTCTTAGATTACCAGACTTTAATAAAAAGGGGCATATTCGATTTCGATAATTCAACCATAGAATGTAGTTTCAATTACTTGTGTCTATTTCGTCATACATTTATAAAAGCGCATGTATTCTCAGTCCCAAAAATATAAAGGGTAAAAAGGCAAATGAAACTCACCATACTGTATTTCGTAGTAAAAATACATATAACGTCATTGAACAAGTGCAAGGTTGGCCTCGGATTCACGAACCTATATTAATTATATATATTTATATGTTGGTCAATATTTGTATAGCAATTTAGGTCAGGTCATAGTGTAATCCTATCCTATAGCTCGAGTCTGACTCTACAGTATAGTAACATGTTATATTACTCATGCTCAATTAAGATTCTAGTAAAAGGTGACGTGTGAAACAACGTAACACAAATGGTTTCATAATCATAAAATAGTATTTTAGGTTTTTTTTTTTTTTTTTTTTTTTTTTTTTTTTTTAGAGAAAATCAACACAAAAAGTTAACTGAAAAGTTAACAGGAAAAGTCAAAGTTCAAAGTCAAAAGTCAAAGGTTAAAGTCAAAAGTCAAAGGTCAAAGTAAAAATGAGGTCGCATGCAAATATATAATAACTTATACAAAAATGATTTTCGGTCAAACATGACTAAACGGGCCACTTCAGCTATTTTTAGAAAAATTATCGGAACTCCGATTGATAAACGGCCAAAGATAAAAGTTACACATTACCAAAAAGATTAAGCATAAATATTACAGAAGTAAACTAAACCTAGACAACTCGTAGTTGCCAACGCGTTTTCGGCATTTCAAAGTTAATTTTTCAGCTTTAATAAATTTACAAAAGTGACGGAGTAGCCTACTTTGGAGATTTTTAGAAAATTCCTCAAAACTCGTATTGACAAACGGTCAAAGCCTGCAAATTCTCGTTACCACAAAGATATAACATGATTTTTGGCAAGAGTAAACACATATCAGGCCGACCATGACAACTGATACAAAACTGATATTTTTAAATAAAAAAGTTTCAGCTCTTTTTAGAATTTTAAAATGTGATCAAACCGTCAACTTTGATGATTTTTAGAAAAATCATCGAGACTCGAATTGACAAACGGCCAGAGTCGTTTGTTAGACCTTACAGCAAAGAATTCAGTGGTATTTTTTTATATATGAAACAACGCAGATCAGCGAGAATTTCAGTTCTCATTTTGACATTTCATCAAAATTTGCAAAACTTCTTTTGTCCATAACTTGACAACCGTTCAACGAAACGAGACGTGCTTTATATGAAAATTCATCTACTCGACGAGTAGAATCCAAATAACCACTTTTTATAACCCAGAAAATTAGTTCACTAATTATCATCAGCAATTTTAATTACGAAATTAATTATGCAATTCGTTTATTTCATAACTTTCTAACCGTTACTTGGATTCAAGTGATTCTTAAACCAAAATTAAACTATTTTTCGCTAGCTTTTCAATGACTTGCATATCTTATACCTTATCTCAATCGTATATTTAACTAATTCAGGAATCAACATAACCTATCTAATGGCAATATCAAAAGTACAAGCATGCATAATCCTATATACTCGAGCACTAGTCAGGGATACACTATTAGTATGTAAAAATTAAATTATGAGTACTCACATATCAATATTGAGATTCAATATTGCAGGAAAGGTACGTAAACGCAACGGAGATGATAAACACTATATTGACCTCACGAGCATACCATGAACCATACTCAATCACCTCCATAGCTATAACCCATCATTTTCTTAATCCTATCCCACTCGAAAAAACAACTTCGAAATCACTCGGACAGCACTCCGTCGTAATATTTTATGTATACTAATAATATCTTGAGATAATACGGAGTAAATATATATATGTAAATCGATTGAGAGAGTTTAGAGAAAACTATTTTCAAGTTTCTATGAAATAATGAAACCTATTGAATTCTATTTATAATAGATTTTTGAATTATTAAAGTGAATTATTAAAGTATGAATTATTAAAGTGAATTATTAAAGTATGAATTATTAAAGTGAATTATTAAAGTATGAATTATTAAAGTGAATTATTAAAGTATGAATTATTAAAGTGAATTATTAAAGTATGAATTATTAAAGTTAAAGTAAAGTAAAAATAAAGTAAAGGTAAAGTTTAAGTATAGTAAAAGTATAAAACTATGTACGTATAATACGCGTATAAATATATATAATATTAATTTAAATCGTTATATATATTTAATAAAATAAAATATAAATATCGTTATCTTTATCATACTAGTTAAGTAATGAGTTGTCAAAAGTGGTTCTAGATATTTATAAAAGTTATATACGTTTTAATAATAAAGTTCTTTTTAAACTGAAAACGTTTTTGTACGTTTGAAACTAAATAGATCAATCGAGTCTTTATGAGATTCAATCTTCCACTATCCTTTGTCTAGTTCTCATTGATTGACAATTTGTTCATATTTATAAATCACTTTACCATTTTCCGAATATTGTTAAAATGAAAAGATTTCTCAAATCAACGTGGGCCTTTCAACAGAGACTTGTAATCAAAATTCAATATATCTGATAATTCAATCATTTAATCTTATCTTCTAATTCCATTGATAAATATTTTGAAACAGATACAATCATATAAAGTATTTAATCTAATATTTTGTTTACGTTTCAAGTTATAATATATATACACATATACATATATAATCACATTCGTTTAATGGTTCGTGAATCGTTGGAACTTGGTCGAGGTTGAATGAATGTATGAACATAGTTTAAAATTCTTGAAATTTAACTTAACAAATATTGCTTATCGTGTCGGAAACATATAAAGATTAAAGTTTAAATTTGGTTGGAAATTTTCGGGTTGTCACAGTACCTACCCGTTAAAGAAATTTCGTCCCGAAATTTGAGTGGAAAGGTCGTGAATGATAATAAGTATGTTTTCATGATGCATACGGGCTGAAAATTAGAGTTTTATCATTAGCGAATACTTTTGATAAACAATCCATTTATGTGAAGAGTACGAATGAAGGTAACATAGAAGAGTGAAATGAATAAGTGTAGATTCATCTTATCATTTGACGTAGATATGATTGATTCCCAGATTTTAAGGGATTTGAAGAAAATCTTCTTAATAAGATTTGACTCTCCGGTAATCAAGGGAATTAGGATCCGCTTTAAATGCGATCATCCATTTTAATTGTTCTGTCGGAGATTTTCTTATAAATTCACCTCCTTCGTTTCCTTACAACTCACACCATCTGTTGATGCATTTTATGCAAGTCCCTAGACATCTACCCACGTCCATTGCAGGTACAACAGTTTACAGGCCACCATGATTGCTCGTTATTATCCTATCCGTGTTTGTATGTGGTTACAGGAACTGCAGGAACGAGATTTAGATGTTTGACTATGTTAGACTTAGTCAGACGTACGAGTGAAACCTCACTAGTACGGCTGACAGGCTCATACGCATGGTTGATGCTGAGCTAAGTCACAATTACAACCTAAATGATAAGACACGAGTGAGTGATCACCCGTACGGTTGATGAAGCCAACTCGTACGTGTGATGAATGAATCGTATTGGTGTGTCAACAGCAGGGGTATATAAATTCTTATGTTCTTCATTTTAGGTTAAGCCTCTCATTTGTTACACACACTCAGATCTAGTGAGCTCCTTCGATTCTCTCTTAGTCCAAATCACCCAGGTGGTGAATAATAGCTCTAGGTGTTGATCTAATCACACTTGATTTAGTTGTGGTTTGACTAAATTAATCAAAAAAAAACTTAACCTATTCACTAGAGGGTTTGATTCACTTATTCTGCCATTGTGTGAGTTAAATCTGTTGATTTCTAAGTTCCTAGTCATGTTTCATCACCTTCTATTCTTTCCCCCTCAACTCATATTTTAAAGTATTCATCAATATGCTCCATCCAGTTCTGATTCTCGATATACTTCTAACTTTCATATCGGTCATTCTTCTTTTTTTTATCTACCGCCGGAAGAATCTATTAACTTCTACTATACTCTTGGGTTTATAGTGTTCCTAGTTCTCCCGTGTCTTTATATTGCTATATGCATCGATATATATGGTTTATAATTTCTGGTTTGTCGTTGGGCTTTATATGTTCCCTTATATTTCAAAGTCTCTGCTTCTGTCTTCTATAATCATTATCATCCACAGTTAATGCTCTCTTTTATTTACTGCAATTTATACCCCAATTTCTATTTCGGAGTTTTGTCCTTTCGTTTCTTCTTCTTGCGATTAAGCACCGCTTGTAATGGTCCAGAATTCACAGATATGAATTTCGAAATGAACATTGTTAATGTTCTAGGAAGGAAATTGTGATGGCACGATCTTGACTTGTCAAATTACTAAAATACCTTGGAAAAGGCCGAATCATCAAGAAATATTTTCTTGATATTTTAGAGGTTAAATAGAATACAAGAGTCGTATAGCATGGCACATGATGATGTTATGATCTGTGAATCATCACGTTCCATTTAGAAACTCAGCATGACTTACTGTAATATAATCACATTGATCAAGTGTCATTATATTATACTAATTCATGCTTCAGTTCCCAACACTACTTCAAAATATTCCTATTTTAAACTTGAATGTTTCAGAATTTAGAAACTAAAATAGTTTCTTTTATGATGTAATACAGATAGCGCGAAGAGGTAAATGATTTCAAATAAGAAAAATTAAGAAAATATCTTCAGAAATATGGAGGATATTTATAATGAAAGATATGATGATATTTTAGAATTTCTAATATTAGAGGATGATGAAGAATATTATCCGCAGGGGTTTAGAGTCAGGAGCAAGGTATTCGTTAATGACTTCAGCAGATACTAAATTATTTAGATCCTTTGAAGTCAGGTTCAGTCTTTGTAATTTGTCCACAGCCTCCTTCCTACTTTGCTCAATCCATTTTCCAGTTCCAAGACTTCCCTTTTTCTGCGCTTTGCCAGCACACCTATTCATTATCATCAAACTTTTACTGTTAAGGTCGTTTATAGTTTTTTTGCTGCTTCATCAGTATTTTTCCATTTTCGGAGAACCAATTCGTAGTTCGAAGTGTTTTTCAGAATCTTCACATTCAAATTAAGTCCAGAAGATAGACGTTATATATACACATATAACTGTTGGCGTAGACATGCTGCGAGATTTCAAAATACTGATTGCTAATTCCCAATGATTCGTATGAAAATTCTCATTACAAGATGCGAATGAGTAAATGATGGGGTTTCAATGAATAATTATAATGACTTTTTGGAGAGGCTAAAGTCAAAGAGTAATGAAGTTGTTGATACATCTGTTAATAATGTGGTGGAATGTAAAAGGTTCCCTGGTAACGATGGTGTATATCTCAAGGTTATAATAAGGTTAGTCTGACTGAAAAGTCGAAGTTGACTTGCTGGAGCTGTGACAAAACTGGCTACTTTGAATAGGAGTCGCAAAGTTATTTTTGCTAATAAATGCTAAAGAATCTGACGCGGATACGTTGTTTAAACTTTTACTTTGGTTTCAAGAGTTTTTCGGGTACATAACTTTGGGTAACATGTGGTTGGATCATCATCTCGATTGCTCATCATTCGAAGTGTCTTCAGAAATTTTCGAAGGGTTTGAACACAGATTGTAATCGTTAACATACATTTAATGTTCTAACACAGTTTTGAAGTCAAAATATAGCTTGTGAAAGATGTAAAGATCTAAGAGTGATGATTTTGGTCATATCTCAAGTTGAATTTTGAGATTTCAAAATCAGAATATGTAATTAAATTTTGAATGAGTATGGTTGTTTTGATTTCTATAAAAGAATGTATATTGTTGTGAAAGTAGGGAGTATAATGGATGATTTGCTGAATCAGATTCGAAGAATGTAATATATTAATTGTGAATTTATATATCTCTCGGGTATTACCTACCCGTTAAAAAAAAATTTCACAATTAATATTTTGTACAAAAGAATTTTATTACAGTCTTTATGAAAATATATATATGTATATTTTCTTCAGATGTAACATAGATTTAATGAGTTAATGTTAAATTAAACTCATTTGATTTACGGTTGAAACTAGAATTGAATAATCCCTAAAGGCTTTAAAAAGTACATAACTTTTACGCAGTATTTCTTTAATGATACTGAAATTATGAATCAATACTTCGTTATTTGTTGATGTATGATGTTCGGTTCGTGGAAGTCTTGTGAATTTCGCAAAGTACGAATGATGTTATCTGAAAAGTTTCGGGTACATCGATGATGAAAGTGTAAAATCAAATATATACTTGATTTATTATGAATTGGAATTTGTTGAATTGCGACAGAGATTGTAGTTAACGCTGGTTAAGTTGCGGCCGAAGGACGTACATTATTGCATATTTGTAATATGAATTAACCGAGTAGTTAAGATTCACACACAATAGCTTAGCACGGGAAGATTTATTTTTATTTCAAAATAAATAAAATATACATATAATTTCTTCAAAGGGAATGAGTTAATTCTTCATAACTCGTTGATACAATATACGGGTTATTGATTCGTAATGATGTCCATAGTGATTCTTGAGCTGACGGAGTTTGTGATGTTATAGGTGTTGTTGATTCTGATGTTGACTGTACTGATGATGCTGGTGACGCTGACGGTACTGTTGATGCTGTTGGTAAAACAAGTTTAGCTTGTTAATCACACACCATTTTTGTCAGGGTTTCTACTCTTCCTTCTATCATTTTGGTTCGCTTAACTGATTTATGGTTAGGGCTAGATTAGATAATCTCTAAGACTTTAGAGATTACATAATCTGCGCGGAATGTTTCTCCAATGAAGTTATGAATTAATACTTCGTCGGTTATTATTGTTGGTATTCCTTGGTATCTACAGGGCGTATGACATTGGTGCTCGTGGGACAGAGTGTAAAGTTGAGGTTTACGACGTGGTTGTGGTTGGGGTGGTAATGGTACTATTGGCGTTGATGATGGTGTTACTGGTTATGCTGCTGATGTTGCTGCTGGTGTTTGTAATCTCTGCACCATATTCTCCAAAGCCACTACCCGAGCGCGAAGCTCGTTGACTTCTTCTATTACACCGGGGTGATTGTCGGTTCGGACGAGCGGATAAATAAAATCTAAAATTTGATGTAATATATAATCGTGACGAGATACTCTGGAAATGAGCGAGAAAATGGTGTTTCGGACAGGTTCGCCGGTAAGTGCTTCAGGTTCTTCGTCAAGAGGGCAATGTGGTGGATGGAAGGGATCACCTTCTTCTTGTCTCCAATGATTGAGGAGGCTACGAACCCATCCCCAATTCATCCAGAATAGGTGATGACTGATTGGTTGATCTATTCCGGTCACACTGCTTTCGGAGCTGGAGTGGGATTCCATTTCGAAATCCTAGGAACTTGAATTAATGATGAATTCCATTTCGTACGATTGAATAAGGATTTTTTTTTTCGATATGAAATGATTTTCGGTTATCGGATGGTATTCTAATTACATAGAATATCCATATATATAGAACAAAAGATTTCGTAAATTACGGAGGAATTTACGGGATATATCAGGCAACGTTTACAGTAATAGATACGATAAGATATGATTTAGCAGATACGCTAAGATATGAATTTTTGTCTATACACTATTCATGCAATCAATGCAGCAAGACGTGGCTTAGACTAAAAATGATAAGCAGGTAATTTCCTGAGGATGATAAGTAGTTAATTTTTGACACAAAATGATAAGCAAAACTATTGACATGCAGACACGGTCGAAGTCCAGACTCACTAATGTATCCTATCGACTTATCTGTTAGACACACTAATGCAGACCTGGTTCGCTAAGACCACCGCTCTGATACCAACTGAAAGGACCCGTTCATATGCATTATAAACGATTCACAATAGTTGATTACATTGCGAGGTATTTGACATCTATATGATACATTTTACAAACATTGCATTCGTTTTTAAAAGACAATCTTTCTTTACATCAAAAATTGACAGGCATGCATACCATTTCATAATATCCATTATCCAACTATAAATTGATTTAGTAATAATCTTTGATGAACTCAATGACTCGAATGCAACGTTCTTCGAAATATGCTATGAAAGACTCCAAGTAATATCTTTAAAATGAGCAAATGCACAGCGGAAGATTTCTTTAACACCTGAGAATAAACATGCTTTAAAGTGTCAACCAAAAGGTTGGTGAGTTCATTAGTTTATCATAATCATTTATTTCCATCATTTTAATAGACCACAAGAATTTCATTTCCAGTTCTCATAAATATACGTCCCATGCATAGAGACAAAAATAATCATTCATATGGTGAACACCTGGTAACCGACATTAACAATATGCATATAAGAATATCCCCTATCATTCCGGGATCCTCCTTCGGATATGATATAAATTTCGAAGTACTAAAGCATCCGGTACTTTGGATGGGGTTTGTTAGGCCCAATAGATCTATCTTTAGGATTCGCGTCAATTTGGGTGTCTGTTCCCTAATTCTTAGATTACCAGACTTTAATAAAAAGGGGCATATTCGATTTCGATAATTCAACCATAGAATGTAGTTTCAATTACTTGTGTCTATTTCGTCATACATTTATAAAAGCGCATGTATTCTCAGTCCCAAAAATATAAAGGGTAAAAAGGCAAATGAAACTCACCATACTGTATTTCGTAGTAAAAATACATATAACGTCATTGAACAAGTGCAAGGTTGGCCTCGGATTCACGAACCTATATTAATTATATATATTTATATGTTGGTCAATATTTGTATAGCAATTTAGGTCAGGTCATAGTGTAATCCTATCCTATAGCTCGAGTCTGACTCTACAGTATAGTAACATGTTATATTACTCATGCTCAATTAAGATTCTAGTAAAAGGTGACGTGTGAAACAACGTAACACAAATGGTTTCATAATCATAAAATAGTATTTTAGGTTTTTTTTTTTTTTTTTTTTTTTAGAGAAAATCAACACAAAAAGTTAACTGAAAAGTTAACAGGAAAAGTCAAAGTTCAAAGTCAAAAGTCAAAGGTTAAAGTCAAAAGTCAAAGGTCAAAGTAAAAATGAGGTCGCATGCAAATATATAATAACTTATACAAAAATGATTTTCGGTCAAACATGACTAAACGGGCCACTTCAGCTATTTTTAGAAAAATTATCGGAACTCCGATTGATAAACGGCCAAAGATAAAAGTTACACATTACCAAAAAGATTAAGCATAAATATTACAGAAGTAAACTAAACCTAGACAACTCGTAGTTGCCAACACGTTTTCGGCATTTCAAAGTTAATTTTTCAGCTTTAATAAATTTACAAAAGTGACCGAGTAGCCTACTTTGGAGATTTTTAGAAAATTCCTCAAAACTCGTATTGACAAACGGTCAAAGCCTGCAAATTCTCGTTACCACAAAGATATAACATGATTTTTGGCAAGAGTAAACACATATCAGGCCGACCATGACAACTGATACAAAACTGATATTTTTAAATAAAAAAGTTTCAGCTCTTTTTAGAATTTTAAAATGTGATCAAACCGTCAACTTTGATGATTTTTAGAAAAATCATCGAGACTCGAATTGACAAACAGCCAGAGTCGTTTGTTAGACCTTACAGCAAAGAATTCAGTGGTATTTTTTTTATATATGAAACAACGCAGATCAGCGAGAATTTCAGTTCTCATTTTGACATTTCATCAAAATTTGCAAAACTTCTTTTGTCCATAACTTGACAACCGTTCAACGAAACGAGACGTGCTTTATATGAAAATTCATCTACTCGACGAGTAGAATCCAAATAACCACTTTTTATAACCCAGAAAATTAGTTCACTAATTATCATCAGCAATTTTAATTACGAAATTAATTATGCAATTCGTTTATTTCATAACTTTCTAACCGTTACTTGGATTCAAGTGATTCTTAAACCAAAATTCAACTATTTTTCGCTAGCTTTCCAATGACATGCATATCTTATACCTTATCTCAATCGTATATGTAACTAATTCAGGAATCAACATAACCTATCTAATGGCAATATCAAAAGTACAAGCATGCATAATCCTATATACTCGAGCACTAGTCAGGGATACACTATTAGTATGTAAAAATTAAATTATGAGTACTCACATATCAATATTGAGATTCAATATTGCAGGAAAGGTACGTAAACGCAACGGAGATGATAAACACTATATTGACCTCACGAGCATACCATGAACCATACTCAATCACCTCCATAGCTATAACCCATCATTTTCTTAATCCTATCCCACTCGAAAAAACAACTTCGAAATCACTCGGACAGCACTCCGTCGTAATATTTTATGTATACTAATAATATCTTGAGATAATACGGAGTAAATATATATATGTAAATCGATTGAGAGAGTTTAGAGAAAACTATTTTCAAGTTTCTATGAAATAATGAAACCTATTGAATTCTATATATAATAGATTTTTGAATTATTAAAGTGAATTATTAAAGTATGAATTATTAAAGTGAATTATTAAAGTATGAATTATTAAAGTGAATTATTAAAGTATGAATTATTAAAGTGAATTATTAAAGTATGAATTATTAAAGTAAATTATTAAAGTATGAATTATTAAAGTTAAAGTAAAGTAAAAATAAAGTAAAGGTAAAGTTTAAGTATAGTAAAAGTATAAAACTATGTACGTATAATACGCGTATAAATATATATAATATTAATTTAAATCGTTATATATATTTAATAAAATAAAATATAAATATCGTTATCTTTATCATACTAGTTAAGTAATGAGTTGTCAAAAGTGGTTCTAGATATTTATAAAAGTTATATACGTTTTAATAATAAAGTTCTTTTTAAACTGAAAACGTTTTTGTACGTTTGAAACTAAATAGATCAATCGAGTCTTTATGAGATTCAATCTTCCACTATCCTTTGTCTAGTTCTCATTGATTGACAATTTGTTCATATTTATAAATCACTTTACCATTTTCCGAATATTGTTAAAATGAAAAGATTTCTCAAATCAACGTGGGCCTTTCAACAGAGACTTGTAATCAAAATTCAATATATCTGATAATTCAATCATTTAATCTTATCTTCTAATTCCATTGATAAATATTTTGAAACAGATACAATCATATAAAGTATTTAATCTAATATTTTGTTTACGTTTCAAGTTATAATATATATACACATATACATATATAATCACATTCGTTTAATGGTTTGTGAATCGTTAGAACTTGGTCGAGGTTGAATGAATGTATGAACATAGTTTAAAATTCTTGAAATTTAACTTAACAAATATTGCTTATCGTGTCGGAAACATATAAAGATTAAAGTTTAAATTTGGTTGGAAATTTTCGGGTTGTCACACTATATTCATGTAATCAATTATTCTTTAACTGTTCTTGAAGATTCACGAACAATATATATATATATATATATATATATATATATATATATATATATATATATATATATATATATATATATATATATATATATATATATATATATATATATATATATATATATATATATATATATATATATATTTATATATATATATGATTTTAAATTATTTAGTATACGATAGTAAAATTCGATTATTGATTCGATTGATATTTAGATAAGTTAACTAAAACGTTTAAGATGAACCAGTAAAACACTAATTTGCTACAGTATTTTCGAATTGCTACAGTACCCGAAAAGCTACAGTGTTTTCGAAAATCACTATTTGCTACAGTAAAAAAACTTTGCTACAGTAACTTTGCTACAGTAAAACACTATTTCAAAATGAAAATGTATATATGTATATGTATATATACTACGAGACGATGATTTATAGAAGCAAATAACCAAAACACTTAATTGATTAAAGCTACACTTAGAGTGACATAGTTTATCAATGATTAAGTTTAATTTTTGATAAAGATACACGTCACGTAACGAAAAGTACTAGTTTTATAAGCGTACGAAAATGCATTCGAGAAACCGGAACCGGGACATAAGTCGAGTGACAACGTACGAGTCATCGGACCAAAAATTACAAGTCAACTATGCACGTGAATTTAATATAATATATAATTAATTATATAAATTAAATATATTATATATATTATATAATAATATGTCGACAAGCTCCATGCGATCGCATGGTTTCCCCTCACATTTCCCATGCGATCGCATGGTGTGAGTCGGTGGCTCAAGTCTATAAAATTCGACGTTTTGGTTCATTTGTTGCACACTTCCTCTGATCTTATATTACACCGTAATTATTTATTTATTTTATTATTAATTATTATTATTAATCCTAATATTATTAGTAGTATTGGTATTAATATTATTAGTATTATACATAAAATACTACGATGAAGTCATGAGCGTGTCACTTTCAAAATGGGTTTTCAAGCGGGATAGAGCTAAAGAAACTATGGATTATAATTATGGAGGTTATGGGTAATGTTCGCGGGTATTATTTGCAAGTCAAACCTAGTGTTTATCATCTCTGTTGCGTCTACGTACTTTCCTGCTATATTGAATCACAATATTGATACGTGAGCATTCATATCTTATCTTTTATATATTAATAGTGTATCCATGGCTAGTGCTCGAGTATATATATGTTTATGCATGCTTGTATGCTAAATTTCATCATTTAACAGTTTATGATGAATCACAAATTAAATACATATATTACTGATAAAAGGTTTATGATATGCATGTTTTTGAAAAGCTGGCGAAAAATCAATAACTTTTCATTTAGAAATCGCGTAATTTCGATGAACGAATTTAAAGATATGCTCAACTGAATTATGATTAACATTAATTGAAATTGCTTTTGAATCTGCAATTGATATTTAAACAACTTTTTTATAAGATTGATAAATTGAATTTTCAAGTATTACTAATCGAGTAAGTGAATTTTTATATAAGTCACGTCTCGTCTTGTTGAGCAATTGTCAAATGTCATAACCCGACCTTAATCATAAGGACGAATACAATAACATATGATTTCATCGCGCGGTATTGACCTCTATATGCGACATTTTTCAAAAAGTGCATTCGTTTTTACAATACAAACCATAGCTTTTATTACAAATACAAGGTTTAAACAACTTAATAATGATTATCGTTTAGCGATAATCTTAGACTTACAAACTTTACATGTGATAATAACAATACGACCTCCAACATATTTTACATTACAAATCCTCCGATATGCAGTTTTATTTTTGACACAAATATGCATACTCAAGATCTTGCTTAAATTCAACATGTTGCAGCGGAAGCTTTTAGTTATCACCTGAGAATAAACATGCTTAAAACGTCAACATAAAGTTGGTGAGATATAGGTTTAATGCCGGCAGCGTTGTAAATATAGACCACAAGATTTCATATATAAACGTTTTAATAAAAATATTCTAAGTTGTTGAGCACTTGATAACCATACTTAACATTTAATCAACGTCGCATATTCCCTTTATTATGAAATCTTACTACACCGTACCAAGTGTAGTTACCGAAACGAAGTACTGTGCAACCGTTGAATACTGGTCATCCAGTCCGGTTGGGGTTGTCAGGCCCGATAGATCTATCAACAGGATTCGCGTTTACAATACCTCATGTAAATAATAGTTACCAAGTTACAGGGAAGTATGCCAGTGGTACAACTAAACTTCGATTGGTATTTTTAATCACTTGTGTCCATAACGTAAATCATAAAATGCATGTATTCTCATCCCGAAATATTTAGAGTTTAAAAGTGGGACTATATACTCACCTTTTCCTTGAAGGTATTTAACTCGACTTGGTCTCCGATAGATATCACGAACCTAACCATATATATAATATATCAACATATTTTCTTTTCAAGTAATCGTTACATATATATATATATATATACTTATAATACTTTTAATATTTTCTTAGTTCGTAGTTAGCAGTCTGTTGTTAATGGTCCACAATTAGTTGCTCAATAAAATAAATAAAGACCCCATCGTATTCGTATTGATCAGAATTAATCTCGACCCATGGTACCATGTTGTCAAATGACGTGTTGCGTACATAAAGTACCGTGTTGTCAGATGACGTGTTGCGTACAATCATGAGGTCTTATGATTAATCTTCTCGTGTTGTTTACGGGTGGTCCTGGAATATATAAAATCAAATCATAAGTAAATATATATTAAATATTATGTTAATTAGCCAAGATATGATTAATCCGATTTTGTCATAATATGATATATTACAGGTTTTGAAGTGTTTTAAAAATCAAATTAGAAGGATCTATTTAATTTGCGAACAGGTTTGAAATCATTCAAACTATGTTCTTGTTGTTAAAAATTTTATAACACAAAATAAGATAGCTATATAAATATGAATCGAATAAGATTATGAATAAGGTTACTACCTCAAGTTACTTGGATAAAGCTACAGGAAAAGATAGAAAATAATCTTGATCAAACTTTCTTATGATGATTATAGGTTGTTCATGAAGCTAGTTCTTCATGAGTATTTGCTGAGATTGTGAAGAACACTTAGAGTTCCTAAGAGTGTGTTTTTTTTTTTGGTTAGAGAAAGATGGTTGTAAGAATGAAATGAAAAACCAAGGTGATGGTGATACTTATAGGACAGTCTGGTTGTTGAGGGAACAAGGACAAATTATTGTGTTGAATTTTTGAGTAATAATGTATGCTAGCTTATAAATAAGATTCCCTCTTATCTAGGGCAGATCTAAAGCTGATAAGGATATTGATTTGATGTGTATTTACCAATAGTAAATACGTATGGATGATGAGTATGATACGGTAAAAGAAGCTCAAAATTGGACTTTTATTTTGGGTCCAACCGGGCCAAAAATAAAATTTTAAGACATTTTTAATAAAGCAATGTTAGCCCAAAAAAATTTCCAAGCTGACCTGGCAGCTCGACCCCAGCCAGGGGCTCTGCTCCTTGGACCCCGCCAGGGGTTGCCACCCCTTGGACCCCGCTTATCGGGGGCGCTGCCCCCGAACCCCCGTCATAATCAAGATAAGTTCAAACAAGTGTGCACTCCACACTTCCCCAAACTTGTTCGATATTTATCAAGATTATTTTGGTTACAAATTAATCCTATTACACTTAAATCATATTGGTGACATAAATCACAACACATTATAGATTGTAAGTATATATGTCAAAGAACGTTACATATAGTTATCGTTTTGAAAACTTAAGTTAGTGGTCTCAAAGTATACTTATAACTTATTGTTGTTAGTTCACAATGAAATGTTAAACCATCCTTAAATCATGTTAAATATGTATAGATATGTACATATACATAATCGTATAATTATCGTGTGTTATATAGTTCGTGATATCATCGGTCAAATTGGACGGTCAAACGTTGTGTAAAACTCTTTTCAAAAATATAATTGTCAACAGTTTGGATTGCTTATCATGTTGGTAAGATTTAATTTATGTAAATATTAATCTCATAAGTATAGAACGATCGGAAAATTCCGGGTCATTACAGTACCTACCCGTTAAATAAATTTCGTCCCGAAATTTTAAAATTGTACCTATTTTGCGTTCTCGGGAAACAAAGGTGGGTACTTTTGTTTCATCTGATCCTCTCGTTCCCAAGTAAACTCGGGACCCCTTCGAGCATTCCAACGAACCTTAACGATTGGTATGTTGCTCTGCTTGAGTTGTTTAACTTCACGGTCCATGATTTCGACTGGTTCTTCTATGAATTGTAGTTTCTCGTCGACTTGGATTTCTTCAAGAGGAATGGTGAGGTCTTCCTTTGCAAGACACTTCTTAAGGTTTGAAACGTGAAATGTATTATGTACTCTGGCGAGTTGTTGTGGTAATTCGAGTCGATAAGCTACCGGTCCAATGCGTTCGATGATCTTGAATGGGCCTACATACCTTGTGTTCAGTTTACCTCTTTTTCCAAAACGTATTACACCTTTCCAAGGTGACACCTTTAACATAACCATGTCACCGATCTGAAACTCTAATGGTTTCCTTCAGACATCGGCGTAGCTCTTTTGGTGACTACGGGCTGTTTTCAATCTCTCCTTGATTTGTACTATCTTCTCAGTCGTTTCGTGTATGATCTCGGGACCAGTTAATTATTGATCTCCTACTTCATTCCAACAGATAGGGGATCTACACTTCCTTCCATACAGTGCTTCAAATGGTGCAGCTTTAATGCTCGCATGATAACTGTTATTATACGAGAATTCTGCTAATGGTAGATATTTATCCCATCCGTTTCCAAAATCGATCACACATGCCCTGAGCATGTCTTCAAGAGTCTGAATTGTTCTTTCACTCTGCCCGTCAGTTTGTGGATGATATGCGGTGCTCATATCCAAACGAGTTCCCAGGGCCTCCTGTAGTGATTGCCAAAACTTTGATGTAAATCTACTATCACGATCGGATATAATGGAAATAGGTATTCCATGCCTTGAAACAATTTCCTTTATGTATAATCGTAATAGTTTCTCCATTCTATCCGTTTCCTTTATAGGCAAGAAATGTGCAGATCTGGTGAGACGATCAACTATTACCCAAATGGTGTCATAACCCCAGGCAGTCTTAGGTAACTTTGTGATGAAATCCATGGTAATACCGTCCCATTTCCATTCTGGGATTTCTGGTTGTTGAAGTAATCCTGACGGCTTCTGGTGTTCTGCTTTGACTTTGGAACAAGTTAAACATTCCCCAACATATGTTGCAACGTCTGTCTTCAAATTAGGCCACCAATAATGCGTCTTAAGATCTTGATACATCTTTCCAACTCCAGGATGTATCGAGTATCTTGTCTTATGTGCCTCATTCAATATCAACTTCCTTAATCCACCCAACTTTGGTACCCAAATACGGTTTGCAAAATATCGAATTCCATCTTCCCGTATAACGAGTTGTTTCCCATACTTCTTCATTATTTCATTTCCTATGTTTTCTTTAGTAAGAGCTTCTCATTGAGCCTCTTTGATTTGTGAGTTGAGATTCATGCGAATTTTTATGTTCATTGCTCGTACTCGAATTGGTTCCCGTTCCTTTCTGCTTAGAGCGTCGGCCACTACATTCGCTTTCCCAGGATGATAGCGAATCTCACAATCATAGTCGTTTATCAGCTCGACCCACCTACGTTGCCTCATGTTCAGCTGTTTCTTATCGAAGATATGTTGAAGGCTTTTATGAACAGTAAACACAGTGCATTTAACCCCATATAAGTAGTGTCTCCATATCTTCAATGAAAACACTACTGCTCCCAGTTCTAAATCATGCGTCGTATAATTCCGCTCATGAATCTTCAATTGTCGGGATGCGTATGCTATAACTTTCTTCCGTTGCATAAGGACGCAACCAAAACCTTGTCGCGAAGCGTCACAATATATCTCAAAATCATCGTTCCCTTCAGGTAACGATAAAATAGGTGATGTAGTCAACTTCTTCTTCAGTAATTGAAATGCACTCTCCTGCTCAGAAGTCCATTCGTACTTCTTCCCTTTTTGTGTTAACGCTGTTAATGGTTTAGCTATTTGGGAAAAATCTTGAATAAACCTTCTATAATAACCAGCTAAACCCAAAAATTGGCGTATCTGCGTTGGTGTCTTAGGAGTCTCCCATTTTTCAATGGCCTCAATTTTAGCTGGGTCAACCTGAATTCCTTTGCTACTAACAACATGGCCAAGAAATTGCACTTCTTTCAACCAATATGCACACTTAGAAAATTTGGCATATAATTGTTCTTTTCTTAACAATTCTAATACCAATCTTAAATGCTGCTCATGCTCTTGCTCACTCTTGGAATAGATTTGAATATCATCAATAAAAACGATAACAAACTTATCTAAATACGGACTACAAACTCGATTCATGAGGTCCATGAATACAGCTGGCGCATTCGTTAATCCAAATGGCATGACCAAAAATTCATAATGACCGTAGCGTGTCCGAAAAGCAGTTTTCGGAATATCTTCTTCTTTGACGCGTAGTTGATGATAGCCCGACCTTAGGTCGATTTTCGAGTAAACACATGATCCTTGCAATTGATCAAATAAGTCATCAATTCTCGGTAGTGGATACCGATTCTTGATAGTTAACTTATTTAATTCACGATAATCTATACACATTCGGAAAGATCCATCTTTCTTCTTGACGAATAAAATCGGAGCTCCCCACGGTGAAGTGCTCGGTCGAATGAAACCACGGTCCAGTAATTCTTGTAACTGGCTTTGTAACTCTTTCATCTCAGATGGTGCAAGTCTATATGGAGCACGAGCCACTGGTGCAGCTCCCGGTACTAGATCTATTTGAAATTCTACAGATCTAAATGGAGGTAATCCTGGTAACTCTTCCGGAAATACTTCAGGAAAATCTCTTGCCACAGGCACGTCGTTGATGCTCTTCACTTTTTCCTTCATTTCGACTTTATTAACATATGCTAAGATAGCATAGCACCCTTTCTTCAAGCACGTTTGAGCTTTCAAATAACTAATGAGTTTTAGCTTTGAGTTACCCTTCTCTCCATAAATCATTACTGGCGTTTTATCCTTACGAGGAATGCAAATTGCCTTCTTGGCGCACACAACTTCAGCTCCTATTTTGGACATCCAGTCCATGCCGACTATTACATCAAAACTTTCTAATTCTACGGGTATCAAATCAATCTTAAATGTTTCTCCGGCTAAATTTATTTTAGAATCACGACAAATTTTATCGGCTTTAATTAGTTTACCATTAGCTAACTCAATCATGTACTTAGCATCTAGAGGTAATGATGAACAATTCAATTTAGCGTAAAAGTCTCTACTCACGTAACTTCTATCGGCACCAGTATCAAATATAATAGATGCGGATAAGTTATTAATGGTAAACGTACCAGTAACAAGCTCCGGGTCTTCACACGCCTCTCTAGCATTAATAACAAATGCTCTTCCACGTGCAGATCCATTATTCTTCTCTGGATTCGGACACTGGCTCTTATAATGACCATGTTTCCCACACCCATAACAAGTAACAGTGGCCAAGGCAGTTCTATTTTCATTGGTGGCAGGAGTCTTGGTACCGTTTGTATTTGTAGCAGGAACCCTACAATCTTCAGCAAGATGACCTTTTCGATTACAATTGTTGCACACCACATTACAATAACCAGAGTGATGTTTGTGGCATCTGTTACATAAAGGATTTCGTCCTTTGTAACCTGAGTTTGAACTGCTACCCACACCTTGTGTGGTTTCTTGTTTCTCGTTGGATTGTTGATGATTACCTTCCCACTTTCTTTTGTTTCCCGATGTCTTGACATCGGTGTTCTTATCCAGAATAATCTGGTCCATCAATTCGTTTGCCATGGTGATAGCTTCATGAATAGTCTTGGGTTTGGATGCTGTAACATTTGCCTTGACCTTTTTAGGCAAACCGTCTTTGTACAGTTCAATCTTCCGTTCTTCGATTGGTACCAATTCGGGACATAGCAAAGCTAATTCCATGAATCGCTGATTGTAGTTGGTGTGTTCGTAATTCAGCTTCCAACTTCCTAACCTCGTTCCTTGGACAATATTCGTTGATTAGCATTGTTTTAAATTCTTCCCAAGGAGTATCATAAGCTACATTTCCTCCTACGGCCTTCACATAGTTTTTCCACCACGTGAGTGCACTATCTTGTAGGGTGCACGATGCATACTTGGTCATGTCCTTCTCAATACAACCACTGATTTTAAACACAGACCCAATCTTTTCGATCCACCGGGTTAAACCGACCGGTCCTTCTGTTCCACTGAATGATGAGGGCTTGCAACCTTGAAAAGTTTTGTAAGTGCACCCCACACGAGGATTTGGGTTAAATGCAGCACCTCTTGCAGCCTCGACCCATAACATTCTGTCGTTCACTCACTGATTGATGAGTTCCTGGATTTCTTGTTCCGTCATTCGGTTCAATCGCGCCATAATCTTCAATAAGAATGAAAAAATAATTATTCACATGGAATATTATAGATGTAGTATGTATTTACAGTACATCGTAGCTTATTAATAATATGAACCAGTTATTATTATAAAAGCCTTTTCTTCTTATTAGCGTTTTATAATTATATCTAGGGTAGTACCTACCCGTTAAAGTTCATACTTAATAGCTTAGTACGAAAATCAATTACTACCACCCAAATAATACTTAACCATGGAAAATTATTGCATTTCACACTTCACTATTTCACATATGCTTATCTTACATCAAACATTAAGCAAACCACACTAGTAATATTATACAAAACATTATATAATCCCATGGTTTAAAACAACAGCGCATCATTTAACCCAAAGCGTTTGTGTTCAAAGAAATCGCTTAAAGGTTATCCTGGTTGTCTCCCTGCGTTTTGGCTGAGGAACCGAAGAACTGGATGTCGGGATAGAACTAATAGGAATAGCGGGAATAGGTGTGGAAGTATCTGGTGGAGTTGGTGCCACAACATCCTCTCTAGACTCGGGATTTAGATTTTCCATTTCAGTAGCCTTTCGTTTCTTTCCTCGTTTGAACTTGTCTTTCGTAATTTTCTGTATTTCTTCCTCCTCAGGATCACTTTCCGGTTCCTCTTCAATTGATTCATCCGGAACTTGTGAGTCTTTCCCAAAGGTGTCGTTTTCATCATCAGATAGATTAATGACTGGAACACCATCTGAAGACTCTGGTTCGGAGTCGCTGAATGTGATAATAAGTTCTAAGCCAGACATCTATCACATAACAACTAGCACGTTAATACCACATAATATTTACATATTAATTTTTAACCAACAAGGATAAGCAATAGTTTTCGAAATCAAACACGGTCAAAGTCCAGACTCACTAATGCATCCTAACAAACTCGATAAGACACACTAATGCAAATTCTCTAGTTCTCTAAGACCAACGCTCTGATACCACATGTCATAACCCGACCTTAACCATAAGGACGAATACAATAACATATGATTTCATCGCGAGGTATTGACCTCTATATGCGACATTTTTCAAAAACTGCATTCGTTTTTACAATACAAACCATAGCTTTTATTACAAATACAAGGTTTAAACAACTTAATAATGATTATCGTTTAGCGATAATCTTAGACTTACAAACTTTACATGTGATAATAACAATACGACCTCCAACATATTTTACATTACAAATCCTCCGATATGCAGTTTTATTTTTGACACAAATATGCATACTCAAGATCTTGCTTAAATTCAACATGTTGCAGCGAAAGCTTTTAGTTATCACCTGAGAATAAACATGCTTAAAACGTTGACATAAAGTTGGTGAGATATAGGTTTAATGCCGGCAGCGTTGTAAATATAGACCACAAGATTTCATATATAAACGTTTTAATAAAAATATTCTAAGTTGTTGAGCACTTGATAACCATACTTAACATTTAATCAACGTCGCATATTCCCTTTATTATGAAATCTTACTACACTGTACCAAGAGTAGTTACCGAAATGAAGTACTGTGCAACCGTTGAATACTGGTCGTCCAGTCCGGTTGGGGTTGTCAGGCCCGATAGATCTATCAACAGGATTCGCGTTTACAATACCTCATGTAAATAATAGTTACCAAGTTACAGGGAAGTATGCCAGTGGTACAACTAAACTTCGATTGGTATTTTTAATCACTTGTGTCCATAACGTAAATCATAAAATGCATGTATTCTCATCCCGAAATATTTAGAGTTTAAAAGTGGGACTATATACTCACCTTTTCCTTGAAGGTATTTAACTCGACTTGGTCTCCGATAGATATCACGAACCTAACCATATATATATAATATATCAACATATTTTCTTTTCAAGTAATCGTTACATATATATATATACTTATAATACTTTTAATATTTTCTTAGTCCGTAGTTAGCAGTCTGTTGTTAATGGTCCACAATTAGTTGCTCAATAAAATAAATAAAGACCCCATCGTATTCGTATTGATCAGAATTAATCTAGACCCATGGTACCATGTTGTCAAATGACGTGTTGCGTACATAAAGTACCGTATTGTCAGATGACGTGTTGCGTACAATCATGAGGTCTTATGATTAATCTTCTCGTGTTGTTTACGGGTGGTCCTGGAATATATAAAATCAAATCATAAGTAAATATATATTAAATATTATGTTAATTAGCCAAGATATGATTAATCCGATTTTGTCATAATATGATATATTACAGGTTTTGAAGTGTTTTAAAAATCAAATTAGAAGGATCTATTTAGTTTGCGAACAGGTTTGAAATCATTCAAACTATGTTCTTGTTGTTAAAAATTTTATAACACAAAATAAGATAGCTATATAAATATGAATCGAATAAGATTATGAATAAGGTTACTACCTCAAGTTACTTGGATAAAGCTACTGGAAAAGATAGAAAATAATCTTGATCAAACTTTCTTATGATGATTATAGGTTGTTCATGAAGCTAGTTCTTCATGAGTATTTGCTGAGATTGTGAAGAACACTTAGAGTTCCTAAGAGTGTGTTTTTTTTTTGGTTAGAGAAAGATGGTTGTAAGAATGAAATGAAAAACCAAGGTGATGGTGATACTTATAGGACAGTCTGGTTGTTGAGGGAACAAGGACAAATTATTGTGTTAAATTTTTGAGTAATAATGTATGCTAGCTTACAAATAAGATTCCCTCTTATCTAGGGCAGATCTAAAGCTGATAAGGATATTGATTTGATGTGTATTTACCAATAGTAAATATGTATGGATGATGAGTATGATACGGTAAAAGAAGCTCAAAATCGGGCTTTTATTTTGGGTACAACCGGGCCAAAAATAAAATTTTAAGACATTTTTAATAAAGCAATGTTAGCCCAAAAAAAAATTCCAAGCTGACCTGGCAGCTCGACCCCAGCCAGGGGCTCTGCTCCTTGGACCCCGCCAGGGGTTGCCACCCCTTGGACCCCGCTTATCGGGGGCGCTGCCCCCGAACCCCCGTCATAATCAAGATAAGTTCAAACAAGTGTGCACTCCACACTTCCCCAAACTTGTTCGATATTTATCAAGATTATTTTGGTTACAAATTAATCCTATTACACTTAAATCATATTGGTGACATCAATCACAACACATTATAGATTATAAGTATATATGTCAAAGAACGTTACATATAGTTATCGTTTTGAAAACTTAAGTTAGTGGTCTCAAAGTATACTTATAACTTATTGTTGTTAGTTCACAATGAAATGTTAAACCATCCTTAAATCATGTTAAATATGTATAGATATGTACATATACATAATCGTATAATTATCGTGTGTTATATAGTTCGTGATATCATCGGTCAAATTGGACGGTCAAACGTTGTGTAAAACTCTTTTCAAAAATATAATTCTCAACAGTTTGGATTGCTTATCATGTTGGTAAGGTTTAATTTATGTAAATATTAATCTCATAAGTATAGAACGATCGGAAAATTCCGGGTCATTACATCAAAACTGATTGTTTTATCATATTTTAAAGCCTTATAAAAACTATAGTTTAATTTTACAAGAATTAGGAAACTATGTGAAATGTTAAAATGTTTCGATTGACATGATCATTCAACTATAGTATTGAGTCAAATTGACTTTTTGAAATGACTTTTGATAACTTTTGTATGTCGATCTCGAGCATTAGGATTGTGATACACTATGACCTGACCTAGCTTGATAGACATTTATTGACCAACATATGTTCTCTAGGTTGAGATCTACGATTATTTGGTATTTCGAGTTTCGGTCAAATTTCGGTGAACGACTTTATGTGCTGCTAAGGTGAGTTTCATTTGCTCCCTTTTTAAATGCTTTTGCAATCTATATTTTTGGGCTGAGAATACATGCACTTTATTTTAAACGCAATGGATACAAGTACATACTAAATTCTACACCGAGTTTGAACCGAAAATCCCTTAGCTTTGGTAACTAGTAGCTGTCGGTTATAAGAACTGGTGGGTGCGAGTAGTTATATATGGATCCATAGGGCTTGACATCCCCGTCTGTTCCAGGTATAGAAACCCTAGCCTGAACTATAAAACAGACGTATGCTATTTGAGTTTAGTACACGTTGGATTGCGTGTATTGTACATGTTGGTTGCATGTATGTTAAAATAGGGGTACTTATTATAACGTTAAAGTTTAGTTACCAGGGTACTCAATTTCGTAGAATCTTTTGATAAACGTTTCGGATGAAACAACTGAAATCTTGTGATCCACCTTTATGTACAGATTATGCAAAACATTAAAACTATGAACTCACCAACCTTTGTGTTGACACTTGTTAGCATGTTTATTCTCAGGTTCCCTAGAAGTCTTTCGCTGTTTGCTTATATGTTAGACAAGCTATGTGCATGGAGTCTTACATGGCATATTTTTCAAGGAAACGTTGCATTCACCAAATCATCACCATGTATCTTATTTTGACTGCATTGTCAACGGAAGTACTATTGTAAACTATTATTTACGGTGATTGTCTATATGTAGAAATCATCAGATGTCGAAAATCTTTGATTTAAATATTCATTTATGGTGTGCCTTTTCAAAAGAATGCAATGTTTACAAAACGTATCATATAGAGGTCAAATACGTTGCAATGAAATCGATGAATGACGTGTTCGTCCATATGGATTTGGAGCGATCGTCACAAATGCACCCTAATCCTCTAGAATAAGTGAATAACATTATTTTTTTTAGGTTGATGTCAGCATGGATAGACTTTTCTGGTACTGCCCTACGAGTCCACCTACAAATGTACCTTTTTGGGAATCGATCAATATTTTCATATCAACCAAACATAGAAAATTTGTACCTTTTCTAAAAACAGAGCGTGTGTAAATCCTTGCAGTATCTTTCTCAATTGTGGATGCAGCACCGTCCTTATCAGGATTAGTATACTCTGACTCGTGATCATGTTTAGACCGCGTAAGACGTTGGGATTGCATAATTGTATCAAAGAAGCTTAGAAATGCAACCAATGTTGAGCTTGAACTCATCAACTGTCCAAACATATGACTCTCTCCCTCAGAATGCGAGCAAGTACGCATTAGTCCCGACATCTTCCATTCAAGAAAATACGTGGGTATTCAAGAAAATACGTGGGTATCCAATCAACATGTATGATAATCCATCTGCTTTGAGCAAAGTTTTCTTAATCCAGAAATTGGAATGCTAGGATAATGGAGGGTTCCTCGGTGGAGGATCACGTGAATGAATTTAATTCGATTTTAACTCGATTGAAATCGGTTAGTATTAAATTCAATGATGATTTTGAAACATTTTCTTTGCTATCTTCATTACCCTATAATTGTCCGGTATGGTAACGGTGTTTAGTGGTTCGATCCAGATCTACTAAGCTCACTTTTGAAGGAATCCGTGATTTGATTCTTAGCGAAGGTATTCGAAAGAAAGATTCAAGTGGGAATTCTGAAATGTCCCGTTCATATTGATTATAAACGTTCCATATTAATTGATTTCTTTGCGAGGTTTTGACCTCTATATGAGACGTTTTTCAAAGACTGCATTCATTTTTAAAACAACCATAACCTTTATTTTATCAATAAAGGTTTTAAAAGCATTACATAGATTATCAAATAATGATAATCTAAAATATACTGTTTACACATGACCATTACATAATGGTTTACAATAGAAATATATTACATCGACATATGTTTCTTGGATGAAGTTTTTACACAATATCGTACAAACATGGACTCCAAATCTTGTCTTTATTTTAGTATGCAACAGCGGAAGCACTTAGTATTCACCTGAGAATAAACATGCTTTAAACGATAATAAAAATGTTGGTGAGTTATAGGTTTAAACTATATATATCAAATCGTAACAATAGACCACAAGATTTCATATTTCAATACACATCCCATATATAGAGATAACAATCATTCATATGGTGAACACCTGGTAACCGACATTAATAAGATGCATATATAAGAATATCCCCATCATTCCGGGACACCCTTCGGATATGATATAAATTTCGAAGTACTAAAGCATCCAGTACTTTGGATGGGGTTTGTTAGGCCCAATAGATCTATCTTTAGGATTCGCGTCAATTAGGGTGTCTGTTCCCTAATTCTTAGATTACCAGACTTAATAAAAAGGGGCATATTCGTTTTCAATAAATCAACCATAGAATGTAGTTTCACGTACTTGTGTCTATTTTGTAAATCATTTATAAAACCTGCATGTATTCTCATCCCAAAAATATTAGATTTTAAAAGTGGGACTATAACTCACTTTCACAGATATTTCCTTCCTCGGAAATAAGACTTGGCCACGGATCGATTCACGAACCTATACAAATATGTACATATATATCAAAGTATGATCAAAATATAATTACAACTATTTTTATTATGTATTAAAGATTTGAGTGTATTAAGTCAGCTGTCCTCGTTAATAACCTACAATTAGTTGTCCACAGTTAGATGTACAGAAATAAATCGATATATATTATCTTGAATCAATCCACGACCCAGTGTATACACGTCTCAGGCTAGATCACAAATCAAAGTATATATATTTTTGGAATCAACCTCAACCCTGTATAGCTAACTCCAACATTACTTCATATAGAGTGTCTATGGTTGTTCCAAATAACATATATACATGGGTCGATATGATATGTCAAAACATTTGCATACGTGTGTATGGTATCCCAAGATTACATAATATATTAGAATACATGTATAATACAATATAAGTTAGCTAGGATATGATTTGTATAGATTTGTTTAACATTTCCCGTAGCTAAAAAGATCAAAAATATCCAATCTTGTTTTACCCATAACTTCTTCATTTTAAATACGTTTTGAGTGAATAAAATTGCTATGGTTTCATATTGAACTCTAATTTGAGAATCCAAACAGAAAAATTATAGGTTTATAGTCAAAAATTTAAGTTACATGTCAATTACTAAAGAGGTAGTCATTTCCGTCAAAAGAACGACATCTTGATGACCATTTTGAAAAACATACTTTCACTTTTAGTTTAACCAAGATTTTTGGATATAGTTTCATATTCATATGAAAAATCATTTTCCCAGAAGAACAACTTTTAAATCAAAGTTTATCATAGTTTTTAATTATCCAAACCAAAACAGCCCCCGGTTTCACTACGACGGCGTATATCCGATTTTATGGTGTTCATCGTGTTTCCAGGTTTTAAATCATTAAGTTAGCATATCATATAGATATAGAACATGTGTTTAGTTAATTTTAAAAGTCAAGTTAGAAGGATTAACTTTTGTTTGTGAACAAGTTTAGAATTAACTAAACTATGTTCTAGTGATTATAAGTTTAAACCTTCGAATAAGATCGCTTTATATGTATGAATCGGATGATGTTATGAACATCATTACTACCTCAAGTTTTTTGGATAAAACTACTGGAAATGAGAAAAATGGATCTAGCTTCAAAGGATCCTTGGATGGCTTGAAAGTTCTTGAAGCAGAATCATGACACGAAAACAGTTCAAGTAAGATTTTCACTCTAAATAAGATTGTTATAGTTGTAGAAATTGAATCAAAGTTTGAATATGAAAATTACCTTGAATTAGAAAGATAACCTACTATAAATAACAAAGGTTCCTTGATCTTAGATGATTACTTGGAATGGATTAGAAAGCTTGGAAGTAGACTTGCAAACTTGGAAGTATTCTTGATTTTTATGAAACTATACTTATGGAATTTATGAAGAACACTTAGAACTTGAAGATGAAACTTGAGAGAGATCAATTAGATGAAGAAAATTAAAGAATGAAAGTGTTTGTAGGTGTTTTTGGTCGTTGGTATATGGATTAGATATAAAGGATATGTAATTTTGTTTTCATGTAAATAAGTCATCAATGATTACTAATATTTTTGTAATTTTATGAGATATTTCATGCTAGTTGCCAAATGATGGTTCCCACATGTGTTAGGTGACTCACATGGGCTGCTAAGAGCTGATAATTGGAGTGTATATACCAATAGTACATACATCTAAAAGCTGTGTATTGTACGAGTACGAATACGGGTGCATACGAGTAGAATTGTTGATGAAACTGAACGAGGATGTAATTGTAAGCATTTTTGTTAAGTAGAAGTACTTTAATATGTGTCTTGAAGTCTTTCAAAAGTGTAAGAATACATATCAAAACACAACATGAATATACATTCTAACGGAATCGTTAAGTCTTCGTTAGTCGTTACATGTAAGTGTTGTTTTGAAACCTTTAAGTTAACGATCTCAATTAATGTTGTTAACCCAATGTTTATTATATCAAATGAGATGTTAAATTATTATGTTATCATGATATTATGATGTATGAATATCTCTTAATAAGATATATACATTAAAATATCGTTACAACGATAATCGTTACATATAAGCCTCGTTTCGTAATTCTTGAGTTAGTAGTCTTGTTTTTACATATGTAGTTCATTATTAACACACTTAATGATATATTTAAATATCATTTTATCATGTTAAACATATTGTATCAATATCTTAATATGATACATATGTATTTAGTAGACGTTATCATAACAATAATCGTTATATATATCATTTCAAGTTTCTTAACTTAGTAATCTCATTTCTTATGTATATCACACATTGTTAATATACTTAGTGAGATACTTACTCATCATAATCTCATGTCAACCATATATATATGTCTATATATACCACAACATGTAGTTTTTACAAATTTGTAACGTTCGTGAATCGCCGGTCAACTTGGGTGATCAATTGTCTATATGAAACTTATTTCATTTAATCAAGTCTTAATAAGTTTGATTGCTTAACACGTTGAAAACATTTAGTCATGTAAATATCAATCTCAATTAATATATATAAACATGGAAAAGTTGGGGTCACTACAGTACCTACCCGTTAAATAAATTTCGTCCCGAAATTTTAAGCTGTTGAAGGTGTTGACGAATCTTCTGGAAATAGATGCGGGTATTTCTTCTTCATCTGATCTTCACGCTCCCAGGTGAACTCGGGTCCTCTACGAGAATTCCATCGAACCTTAACAATCGGTATCTTGTTTTGCTTAAGTCTCTTAACCTCACGATCCATTATTTCGACGGGTTCTTCAATGAATTGAAGTTTTTCATTGATTTGGATTTTGTCCAACGGAATAGTGAGATCTTCTTTAGCAAAACATTTCTACAAATTCGAGACGTGGAAAGTGTTATGTACAGCCACGAGTTGTTGAGGTAACTCCAGTTGGTAAGCTACTGGTCCGATACGATCTATAATCTTGAATGGTCCAATGTACCTTGGATTTAGTTTCCCCCGTTTACCAAATCGAACAACGCCTTTCCAAGGTGAAACCTTAAGCATGACCATTTCTCCAATTTCAAACTCTATATCTTTTCTTTTACTGTCCGCGTAGCTCTTTTGTCGACTCTGGGCGGTTTTCAATCGTTGTTGAATTTGGATGATTTTCTCGGTAGTTTCTTGTATTATCTCCGGACCCGTAATCTGTCTATCCCCCACTTCATTCAAACAAATTAGAGACCTGTATTTTCTACCATAAAGTGCCTCAAACGGCGCCATCTCAATACTAGAATGATAACTGTTGTTGTAGGAAAATTCTGCTAACAGTAGGTGTCGATCCCAACTGTTTCCGAAATCAATAACACATGCTCGTAGCATGTCTTCAAGCGTTTGTATCTTCCTTTCGCTCTGCCCATCAGTTTGTGGATGATAGGCAGTACTCATGTCTAGATGAGTCCCCAATGCTTGTTGCAACGTCTGCCAGAATCTTGAAACAAATCTACCATCCCTGTCAGAGATAATAGAGACGGGTATTCCATGTCTGGAGACAACCTCTTTCAAATACAATCGCGCCAACTTCTCCATTTTGTCATCTTCTCTCATTGGCAGGAAGTGTGCTGACTTGGTGAGACGATCAACTATTACCCAAATAGTATCATAACCACTTGCAGTCCTTGGCAATTTAGTAATGAAATCCATGGTAATGTTTTCCCATTTCCATTCCGGGATTTCAGGTTGTTGTAGTAGACCTGATGGTTTCTGATGTTCAGCTTTGACCTTAGAACACGTCAAACATTCTCCTACATATTTAGCAATATCGGCTTTCATACCCAGCCACCAAAAGTATTTCTTGAGATCTTTATACATCTTCCCCGCTCCGGGATGTATTGAATATCTGGTTTTATGTGCTTCCTTAAGTACCATTTCTCTCACATCTCCAAACCTTGGTACCCAAATTCTATCAGCCCTATATCGGGTTCCGTCTTCCTGAATTTTAAGATGTTTCTCTGATCCTTTGGGTATCTCATTCTTCAACTTTTCTTCTTTTACAACCCCATGTTGCACCTCCTTTATTTGAGTAGTAAGGTTAGTACGAATATTTATATTCATAGCTTTTAGCCGTATAGTTTCTCTGTCCTTTCTACTCAAAGCTTCAGCTACCACATTCGCCTTCCCCGGGTGGTATCGAATCTCAAAATCATAATCATTCAACAGTTCAATCCACCTGCGTTGTCTCATATTCAGTTGCTTCTGATTAAATATATGTTGGAGACATTTGTGGTTGGTATATATAATACTTTTGACCCCATATAAATAATGCCTCCAAGTCTTTAGTGCAAAAACAACAACACCCAATTCCAAATCGTGAGTCGTATAATTTTGCTCGTGAATCTTCAATTGTCTAGACGCATAAGCAATCACCTTCGTTCGTTGCATTAATACACAACCGAGACCTTGCTTTGATGCGTCACGATAAATCACAAAATCATCATTCCCTTTAGGCAATGATAATATAGGTACCGTAGTTAGCTTTTTCCTCAATAATTGAAATGCCTTCTCTTGTTCATCCTTCTATTCAAATTTCTTCCCTTTATGCGTTAATACAGTCAAGGGTTTTTGTGACACCGCTAATTTTTTTTTTTAAATACGTGGCGGAAGCATTAGCATTAATTAAATACGATATTAACAATTGTACAAACCGATGTCACGTGTCATTAAAACAAATTACATATTAACATGAAAAGACGTAAATACATTCTGTTATCAAAAGTATACGGTTCATATTCCAAAAGACCACATCAGAGTTAACCCTATCAAAAATATCATACCCGTCTTCTCCCCAAAATGTGACATTTACAAAAGCAAATAACCAGCAGGGAGGAGATGGAGGGGAATTAGCACGAAGCTAAGTGAGTACGACTAACTACAGGCCATAGCATACATAACTGTTATACTAATCATGTCACATAGTCTAACACACAAACATCACCCACGTGCCGTCTACAGAGACTCTGGCGGCTCGGCCAAACCATTAACCACCAGCTGATCGGACTGGGGCTTACCAGAAGTTCCTTCACCACCGTATGTATATACATAATCCACACGTGACGGTCGCGTCATTCACATATATATACACCACGGATGTCTAGGCTACCACAGAGGAACCCAACCCGCAGGTTGATCTCTCCTACCGAGGCTACCACACAATAGGGACGCACTGGGCTCCAGCAGACAAGCATCAACTAACATGCAGTCATCACAACAACTAACTAACCACAACAATAAGTATATCTAACAAGCATGGCAATCATAATATAACATGCTTCTATATACTATATTCTCCAGTTAGTCCCACTCACCAAATACCAGCAAACGAGAAGGTATTCAGCTATCTAATCACTGAACCTTCTCTTTCTCTTTTCTCCTGAGAAAAACATATACACAAGTTAGTTTCTATCTGATAGCACAAAACAGCACAATACTGAAATTTTGTCAGAAAAAGTATCCGCTAAAATTTTTTGCTTAACACTCATGCACTTTCAAAATTTACATCAAAATCATCAAAATAAAAACGGGCAGCATAACGGCTAAAAATCAACACTTAGTAAAAATTTCTACTGCATAGACCATCGGTCGATTGTCAGAGACTATCGGCTGATCGTCACTACACCATCGACCGATCGATCACACTATCGGCCGATCGTTAAAATTATAACCGTTGGTCGAAGGACTTCCACCATCGGTCGATCGTGTAGTCCATCGACCGATCGTCACACACCATCGGTCGGTGGTCAGAGACCATCGGCCGATGGTAGTTCATCTGCAGCAGCAGCTACCAAAGTGACGGGTTTCTCACCAAACTCACCAATTCTCGATCTAGAGCTCGTTTTTAACCTCAAAACTCACCAAATCGAAGACACTAAACATTAAGAAACATAAACCTACAAGATTTGGACTCAAACAACATCAAATCTAACCACTTTGACCCAAAATACACACTTTTTAAAAACTAACACAAAACCCCATTTTCTTGAAGATTAAAGCATGAAAACTTGTGATTCTTACCTTGATAGAATCAGTAAAACATAAGGAACAAGATAATGTAAATGATTCGAGCTCTAAAACAAGGATTAGAAATTAGGGTTTGATGTAGGTGAAGAACGAGGTGTTCAGTGTGTGTTTATGGAAAAGTCTGGAAAGTGAGAAGAGAAGCAGCATTATAGTTATTTAATTGGGTTTAATTCCCACACAGTGCATCACACGGGTATTTATCAGTTATCTGATATCTTTCGTATGACATTTGGCAACCCAAACGAAGTCCAAATTAAATAAACAAACCTGTTCTGTGACCCTTGTCACAAACTGATCCTAACCACATTATTATTTAATAATAAATATTAAATAAAAATAAAAGCATATAATAACACAATACTAACTTAAGGGCACTTTAGTAATCTTACATCTAGGCCCGATTGAGGATGTTACAGTTTTGCTATTTTGGAGAAATCTTGGATGAATCTTATGTAGTAACCAGCCAATCCTAAAAATTGACGTATATATGCTTCAGAGTTTTTGGGGTTTCCCACTTTTCAACGGTTTCGATCTTTGCCGGGTCCACCTGGATACCTTCTTTGTTCAATATGTGACCGAGGAATTGAACTTCTTCCAACCAAAATGCACACTTTGAAAACTTAGCGTACAGTTGTTCTTTCCTCAATACTTCTAGCACTTTTCTCAAATGTTCTTCGTGCTCTTGATCATTCTTTGAGTAAATAAGTATGTCATCGATGAAAACAATGACAAACTTGTCAAGATATGGCTCACACACTCGGTTCATAAGGTCCATGAACACAGCTGGTGCGTTAGTCAATCCAAACGGCATAACCATAAACTCGTAATGACCATAACGCGTCCTAAAAGTAGTTTTTGGAATATCATCCTCCTTTACTCGCATTTGATGATATCCAGAACGTAAATTGATTTTCAAATAAACCGATGAGCCTTGTAGTTGATCAAATAAGTCGTCAATTCTCGACAGTGGATAACGGTTTTCGATGGTAAGTTTATTCAACTCTCTGTAGTCAATACACAACCTAAATGTACCATCCTTATTCTTGACAAACAAAACAGGAGCTCCCCATGGTGATGTGCTTGGTCGAATGAAACCACATTCTAATAGTTCTTACAGTTGGCTTTGCAGTTCTTTCATCTCGCTGGGTGCGAGTCTGTAAGGAGCACTAGCTATTGGTGCAGCTCCTGGTACAAGATCTATTTGAAATTCAACAGATCGATGTGGAGGTAGTCCCGGTAATTCTTTCGAAAATACATCGGGAAATTCTTTTGCGACGGGAACATCATTGATGCTCTTTTCTTCAGTTTATACTTTTTCGACGTGTGCTAGAACAGCATAGCAACCTTTTCTTATTAGTTTTTGTGCCTTCAAATTAATAATAAGATGTAGCTTCGTGTTGTCCTTTTCTCCGTACACCATTAAGGGTTCTCCTTCTTCTCGTACAATGCGAATTGCATTTTTGTAACATACGATCTCTGCTTTCATCTCCTTCAGCCAGTCCATGCCAACTATTACATCAAAACTCCCTAACTCTATTGGTATCAAATCAATCTTAAATATTTCGCTACCCAGTTTAATTTCTCGATTCCGGCATATATAATCTGCTGAAATTAATTTACCGTTTGCTAATTAGAGTAAAAATTTACTATCCAACGGAGTCAATGGACAACTTAATTTAGCACAAAAATCTCTACTCATATAGCTTCTATCCGCACCCGAATCAAATAAAACGTAAGCAGATTTATTATCAATAAGAAACGTACCCGTAACAAGCTCCGGGTCTTCCTGTTCCTCTGCCGCATTAATATTGAAAACTCTTCCGCGGCCTTGTCCATTCGTGTTCTCCTGGTTCGGGCAATTTCTAATAATGTGGCCTGATTTTCCACCTTTATAACAAACTACATTGGCATAACTTACTCTGACACTACTTGCTCCGCCATTACTCGTTCCGACACCATTTGTTCCTTTTGTTCTCGTTCTATTAACCCCTGGTCCGTAGACCACACACTTCGCCGCGCTATGACCACTTCTTTTACACTTGTTGCAAAATTTGGTGCAGAACCCCGAGTGATACTTTTCACACCTTTGGCATAGCTGCTTCTGATTGTTGTTGTTGTTGTTGTTGTGGTTGTTATTGTTGTTGGGATGATTTTGTAGTTGTTGTTGTTGTTGTTGTTGTTGTGCCGTTTGTTGTAGTTACGATTGATGTTGCGATTGTTGGGATAGTTGTTGTTGTATTGGTGACTCTTATCACCGTTTTTCTCCCACTTTCTTTTGACTAGCTTCACGTTGGCCTCTTCGGCCGCCTGTTCTTTAATTCTTCCCTCAATCTGGTTCACTAGTTTGTGAGCCATTCTACATGCCTTTTGTATGGAGGCAGGCTCGTGTGAACTTATATCTTCTTGGATTCTCTCTGGTAACCATTTCAAAAACGCGTCGATCTTCTCTTCCTCATCTTCGAACGCTCTCGGACACAATAGGCACAATTCTGTGAATCGTCTTTCGTACGAAGTAATATCGAATCCCTGTATTCGTAACCCTCTAAGTTCTGACTTGAGCTTATTGACCTCGGTTATGGGACGGTACTTCTCGTTCATCAAGTGCTTGAATGCTGACCACGGTAGCGCGTAAGCAGCATCTTGTCCTACTTGCTCTAGATAGGTATTCCACCATGTTAACGCAATACCTGTGAAGGTATGCATAGCATACTTCACTTTGTCTCCTTCAGCACACTTACTTATGGCAAACACTGATTCAACTTTCTCGGTCCACCGTTTCAATCCGATTGGTCCTTCGGTCCCATCAAATTCTGAAGGTTTGCAGGCAGTGAATTCCTTGTAGGAGCATCCTACACGATTTCTTGCGCCGTTAGCTGTATTGCTAGATTCAAAGTTATTGTTGGTATGTAGCGCGGCCTGTACTGCGGCTATGTTTGAAGCAAGAAAGGCACGAAATTCCTCTTTGCTCATATTCAAGGTGTGTCGAGTAGTCGGTGCCATTTCCTTCAAAATAGTCAAATGAAGCAAGTTAATCATACAGAATATTAAGAGTAGTCAATAGTATCTTGTAGCATAATATGAACTCATTTATAAAAGCTTTTTCTTCATATTAGCATTTTATAAGTTTAAATTCGGGTACTACCTACCCGTTAAGTTCATACTTAGTAGCTAATATACAATTCAACTACCACAATTCCATATGAAAAACTGATTATAATAATATATCACATACAAATATTCTTCAAACTTACAACTTCGCTATATTACATATAACATGAAATATAGTACACTATGATACAGGACAGTTTTGAAGATAAATCTAGTTAATACGCAAGTTGGTCAGCAAAGGAAATAAAGACACGTAATTCATAAGTCCAGAAACAAGTCATGCATTCTGGTTTTACTATGACGACTTCCCATCCTTGGTCTTGTGGAAAATAACCGTTATGACCATTGGCTAGGCAGCATGTTGTAATGTCGTCAAAAGGACAATGGTTTCGTAATGTCCAACAGCCTCGTAATAATCTAAAAACCTTGTTTCTCACCCCAACTACTGAATCCGTCACTTGTGGGAAAGTTTTATTTAAAAGCTGCAATCCGATGTTCTTTTTCTCACTTTGGTAAGAAGCGAACATCACTAACCCGTAAGCATAACATGCTTCTTTATTTTGCGTGTTAGAAGCTCTTTCTAATTCACGAAATCCTATGTTGGGATATGTTGAGTCAAAATAGGTTCTTAACCCGTAGCATAAAATTGCATTTGGGTTCCCCGCATATAACGCTTTAAAGAAAACACGGCGTAACTTAAAGTCTCCCCAATGTGATATACCCCACCTATCAAAGGAAAGCCTTTTATAAACTAAGGCATTTCCGGAAAGTCTTTCAAATGTTTGACAAGTTAATTTCGCCATAACTAAATGTGCTGATGATTTCTGACTGACTCTAGACAAGATTTCCTCAATCATATCCTCTGGCAGGTCTTCTAAAATATTCGGTTGTCTACCCTTAACGTCCATTTTGTTTTTATACTGTAAAATAGACAATGATTAGATTCGTAATAACAAACAATACAAGCAATTTTTACATAGAACATAAAAGTACAAGCACACTACAATACATTTATTACACAACATGCTCACACCCCTCTAATCTGAATCACGGGTTTCTTCTTCTTCGGACTTGGTTCTTTTTCCTAATTTTCTAGGGATATATGATATTCCTCTAATACGAGCAGTCGTTTTCCACATTGGTTTAGAAAAACCTGGTGGTTTAGAGGTTCCCGGGTTATTGTCACGATATTGAAAATAAGGGTGTTGACGGTACATATAAAGTTCATCGGGGTCGAAATCAGATTTCTCTATTTTGATGCCTTTTCCTTTATTATTTTCTTTTACCTCATTAAATTGGGTCGGGGTAATTTCTATAACATCATCGGAATCCACATCAGGATCCGATTCATCGGAAAATTGGTAATTTTCCCAATATTTTGCTTCCTTAGCGGAAACACCATTGACCATTATTAACTTTGGTCCATTGGTTGAGGATTTTCTTTTATTTGACCGGTTTTCTGTGGTTCCTACTATTCCCCCCTCCGGAACCTCTTCTTCTTCTTCCGGTTCCTCTTCTTCCGGTTCCTCTTCTTCCGGTTCTGTTTCCTCTTCTTCCGGTTCTTCGGGAACTTGTGAATCTTGCCAATATATATTCGACTCTTCGTTATTATTAGGTGAGTCAATGGGATTTGTGCTATAGGTAGACATCTATCACACAATATCAAACATGTTAAGAGATTAATATATCACATAATATTTACATATTAATAATATATAGTTTCCAACAAAAATGTTAAGCAATCATTTTTAAAGAAAATACGGTCGAAGTCCAGACTCACTAATGCATCCTAACAAACTCGATAAGACACACTAATGCAAATTTTCTAGTTCTCTAATACCAACGCTTGGATACCAACTGAAATGTCCCGTTCATATTGATTATAAACGTTCCATATTAATTGATTTCGTTGCGAGGTTTTGACTTCTATATGAGACGTTTTTCAAAGACTGCATTCATTTTTAAAACAACCATAACCTTTATTTTATCAATAAAGGTTTTAAAAGCATTACGTAGATTATCAAATAATGATATGTCAAAACAAGGTTACAATAGAAATATATTACATCGACATATGTTTCTTGGATGAAGTTTTTACACAATATCATACAAACATGGACTCCAAATCTTGTCTTTATTTTAGTATGCAATAGCGGAAGCACTTAGTATTCACCTGAGAATAAACATGCTTTAAACGTCAACAAAAATGTTGGTGAGTTATAGGTTTAACCTATATATATCAAATCATAACAATAGACCACAAGATTTCATATTTCAATACACATCCCATACATAGAGATAAAAATCATTCATATGGTGAACACCTGGTAACTGACATTAACAAGATGCATATATAAGAATATCCCCATCATTCCGGGATACCCTTCAGATATGATATAAATTTTGAAGTACTAAAGCATCCGGTATATTGGATGGGGTTTGTTAGGCCCAATAGATCTATCTTTAGGATTCGCGTCAATTAGGGTGTCTGTTCCCTAATTCTTAGATTACCAGACTTAATAAAAAGGGGCATATTCGATTTCGATAAATCAACCATAGAATGTAGCTTCACGTACTTGTGTCTATTTTGTAAATCATTTATAAAACCTGCATGTATTCTCATCCCAAAAATATTAGATTTTAAAAGTGGGACTATAACTCACTTTCATAGATATTTCCTTCCTCAAAAATAAGACTTGGCCACTAATCGATTCACGAACCTATACAAATATGTACATATATATCAAAGTATGATCAAAATATAATTACAACCATTTTTATTATGTTTTAAAGATTTGAGTGTATTAAGTCAGCTGTCCTCGTTAATAACCTACAATTAGTTGTCCACAGTTAGATGTACAGAAATAAATCGATATATATTATCTTGAATCAATCCACAACCCAGTGTATACACGTCTCAGGCTAGATCACAACTCAAAGTATATATATTTTTGGAATCAACCTCAACCCTGTATAGCTAACTCCAACATTACTGCATATAGAGTGTCTATGGTTGTTCCAAATAATATATATACATGGGTCGATATGATATGTCAAAACATTTGCATACGTGTCTATGGTATCCCAAGATTACATAATATATTAGAATACATATATAATATAATATAAGTTAGCTAGGATATGATTTGTATAGATTTGTTAAACATTTCCCGTAGCTAAAAAGATCAAAAATATCCAATCTTGTTTTACCCATAACTTCTTAATTTTAAATCCGTTTTGAGTGAATCAAATTACTATGGTTTTATATTGAACTCTAATTTGAGAATCCAAATAGAAAAAGTATAGGTTTATAGTCAGAAATTTAAGTTACATGTCAATTACTAAAGAGGTAGTCATTTCCGTCGAAAGAACGACATCTTGATGACCATTTTGAAAAACATACTTTCACTTTTAGTTTAACCAAGATTTTTGGATATAGTTTCATGTTCATATGAAAAATAATTTTCCCAGAAGAACAACTTTTAAATCAAAGTTTATCATAGTTTTTAATTATCCAAACCAAAACAGCCCCCGGTTTCACTACGACGGCGTAAATCCGATTTTATGGTGTTCATCGTGTTTCCAGGTTTTAAATCATTAAGTTAGCATATCATATAGATATAGAACATGTGTTTAGTTAATTTTAAAAGTCAAGTTAGAAGGATTAACTTTTGTTTGCGAATAAGTTTAGAATTAACTAAACTATGTTCTAGTGATTACAAGTTTAAACCTTCGAATAAGATCGCTTTATATGTATGAATCGAATGATGTTATGAACATCATTACTACCTCAAGTTTTCTGGATAAAACTACTGGAAATGAGAAAAATGGATCTAGCTTCAAAGGATCCTTGGATGGCTTGAAAGTTCTTGAAGCAGAATCATGACACGAAAACAATTCAAGTAAGATTTTCACTCGAAATAAGATTGTTATAGTTGTAGAAATTGAATCAAAGTTTGAATATGAAAATTACCTTGAATTAGAAAGATAACCTATTGTAAATAACAAAGGTTCCTTGATCTTATATGATTACTTGGAATGGATTAGAAAGCTTGGAAGTAGACTTGCAAACTTGGAAGTATTCTTGATTTTTATGAAACTATACTTATGGAATTTATGAAGAACACTTAGAACTTGAAGATGAAACTTGAGAGAGATCAATTAGATGAAGAAAATTGAAGAATTAAAGTGTTTATAGGTGTTTTTGGTCGTTGGTATATGGATTAGATATAAAGGATATGTAATTTTGTTTTCATGTAAATAAGTCATGAATGATTACTAATATTTTTGTAATTTTATGAGATATTTCATGCTAGTTGCCAAATGATGGTTCCCACATGTGTTAGGTGACTCACATGGGCTTCTAAGAGCTAATAATTGGAGTGTATATACCAATAGTACATACATCTAAAAGCTGTGTATTGTACGAGTACGAATACGGGTGCATACGAGTAGAATTGTTGATGAAACTGAACGAGGATGTAATTGTAAGCATTTTTGTTAAATAGAAGTACTTTCATATGTGTATTGAAGTCTTTAAAAAGTGTAAGAATACATATCAAAACACAACATGTATATACATTCTAATGGAGTCGTTAAGTCTTCGTTAGTCGTTACATGTAAGTGTTGTTTTGAAACCTTTAAGTTAACGATCTCAATTAATGTTGTTAACCCAATGTTTATTATATCAAATGAGATGTTAAATTATTATGTTATCATGATATTATGATGTATGAATATCTCTTAATATGATATATACATTAAAATATCGTTACAACGATAATCGTTACATATAAGTCTCGTTTCGTAATTCTTGAGTTAGTAGTCTTGTTTTTACATATGGAGTTCATTGTTAACACACTTAATGATATATTTAAATATCATTTTATCATGTTAAATATAGTGTATCAATATCTTAATATGATACATATGTATTTAGTAGACGTTATCATAACGATAATCGTTATATATATCATTTCGAGTTTCTTAACTTAGTAATCTCATTTCTTATGTATATCACACATTGTTAATATACTTAGTGAGATACTTACTCATCATAATCTCATGTCAATCATATATATATGTCTATATATACCACAACATGTAGTTTTTACAAATTTGTAACGTTCGTGAATCGCCGGTCAACTTGGGTGATCAATTGTCTATATGAAACTTATTTCATTTAATCAAGTCTTAACAAGTTTGATTGCTTAACACGTTGGAAACATTTAGTCATGTAAATATCAATCTCAATTAATATATATAAACATGGAAAAGTTCGGGTCACTACAAAGTCGGGTTCGATTCTAAGTGTTAGTCGGGGAAGAGCTTGGTCAAGGAGTCTATCAAGGAGCAAGAACGTGGTGTGTTGGAATTGTTAACAAGTTGGTCACTATAATTCAAAGTGCTCGAGTGTTAAGTCGGGTGGGTGCGTGGTGACAACGGTGATCGAGGATGCCTTGATATTTCAAGAGGAGATTCTTGACGAATCTTTAGTTTTAGATTAGGGTGCCTCGTATTATGCTACCCCATACATGAATGAACGAGATGGTGAATTTCAAGTTGTATTCCGGTAGAGTTCAAATTACAGATGGGAAGACACTTGATATCGCGGGAGGTGGTGACCTTGTTATTAAACACTTGGGTTATGCTTGGATCTTGAGGAACGTGAGGTTCATTCCAAGGCTCGCAAAGATATTAATCTCTATTGGGCAATTGGATGGTGATATGTGTCATGTTCTATTTGGGGATCAACGATGGATGGTGTTTAAAGGTGTTCTTGAAGTTGCTCGCGGGTACAAGATGGGTGGTGCGTGGCGTACAATCTCTTTTATTCTAAACGCCAGTCGTTGGTGATTCGGCGGAGGTGAGTTTCGCTCGCGCAATCAGTGTGTAGTTTTAGATTTTATAAGTGATGGGATCTAAATTATACGTACATTCTTTATATAATAAATAGGGCAAGTATGACCTACAGTGTCGTTTTTAAAGCCAGTTGAATTTGAAACGAAACTTATTTAGGCAAATTAGTATTTAGTATTATTTTAACGATAGTTTGGTAGGTGGTTTTATATTAAACTAAATGCAATTAAAGATAAATGCAGAAAAGTAAAGGTCGGAGGTGACTGCGGTATTTGAAATTTAAACGGTGTTTATTATGAATATAAGTTACATTCTGAATTGTATTAATTTTGTATCAAGGAATATAGTATTACTTTATTCGTTGTAATATATTTTAATCCACTAATTGATTACAAAAAACTTAAATAAAGCATTAATAATTAATGTGTCACATGGATAAAAAAAAATAGGGGTTATTATAATGGAGAGTATCCATTATAATAACATGAACCAACCCAACAACCACCCTCGAATCCTAATTCTCTTATGGAAACTTCCGCGATGGTGTAACAAGAAAGATTAGATCTGTTCACAACACCGATCTAAAATAAGAAGGACATTCATACCGAATTAAGTTAGAAATGGTTAATTTAACAGTTGAGGATGATTTTTGGCTATAAATAAAGTGATAGATACTTGTCATTTAAATGCAAAATAAGTGTTAATGATTACTATATTATAAAAACCTTAAACTTCAAATATAAAATGATGAACTTTATAAGTTGACTGACAAAGAAATCAAATGCCTATCAAGCTAGTTATCATAGATCACAAGTCCATAATGTTAAACTCTAACAATTGACTAAAAATGACATCGACTGCGTATCAATCCATTTGTTGAAAGAGTGATGTTATGTTATTTAGTTTCATAGATTATAAATACCACGGATTCTCTAACATTATATCTATCGTAGTTTTTGAAGAAACATTTATCTCGAATCATATGCTCCGTGTCTGGCCTAATCTTTTTTTTTTTTTTGAAAAGCAACACAATTTTTATTATTACTACAATGTCACAGATTGCAACTCACATAATACATGAAATACAAAGAAGATGATAAGGTAGCATCAAAGGGAATTAACTCACGAATCTAAGCTAAGAAAATCGATGGATTATGGAACCAATTATGCCAATCGATTGTCTTCTTTTTATGTCTCTCCGCGATCCACTCGTAATCTTGATTTAGATTTCACTTAACGCCACAGGAGCGTTCCAACACATATTCTTAAACACTACTTGGTTTCTATTCTTCCATATGAGGTAGTAACTTGTCCACATAACCGCTAGTAGAATAGACTCACCCGAACCCGAAACCGAACCCGCACCTTGACTTAGGTTACCTAAAAGAAGCATGTCTAAATTAACATTTGAGAACCTATTCAAACCCCACCAATTTAAGACTTTACACCACACCTCACTAACTTTTTTGCACGAAAAGAGGGAGTTCTCAACCATTTCGATGTCGTCATCACCTAACGGGCATCAAACCGAATGGCGATCAATCCATCTTTTATCCAATTCCAAACGCACCGGTAATCTTTCCTTTCTAGCTCTCCAAGTAAAAACCTCAACTTTTTTCGAAACCAAATTGTTTTTTAAAGTTTCTTTCGAGTTTGCACCCACACAAATAGTTTTCGAATTGATCAAATTGGTTAGATACTTGGTTGTAAAAATACCACCTTTGTTCGCACCCCATGCCCACAAATCAGAACAATTTTGGTCGAAAGTTACAGCTTTTAACAACTCTTCCAGCTCGTCTAGATCACCCCTTGACCTCCCAATTGGATTTTGAACCCATCTCCATTCTGTTGCTGCATTTACGCCATCCCAATTCAGCCTGTCTTTTACACTCGCATCCAGGTTTGTCTCTAGCCTAGCAAGTCGCTGAAATCTGACCTCCAAAACAGTGTCGCCAAGCCAAACATCCCTCCAAAAAGCTGTGGAGGCACCATCACCAATCTTTCTCACAAAAGACTTTTTAAATGATACCCCAAGTGACTCAATCATGTTTCCTGTAGCAATAACATTATACCAATGTATTATCTTAAATGAACATTTTTTACATCACAAAGACCACCCAACCGTCCGTAAATGCTCGAGATGACCTTAATCCATAAAGAGTCGGTTTCGGTTTTAAACCTCCACCACCACTTACAGATTAAGACCAATTTTTTTTAGAGGGAACCCAAGTTTAACCTGCCTAACCCGTAAGGAAGCATGGATTATTCCCATTTTACCCAAGAAATGTGTGATTTGTTTCCCAACCCGCCCCAAAAAAAGGAACGTCTTACACTCTCAAGTTTTTTGATGATGCATGGCGGAGCGTGGTAGAGTGAGAAAAAGTACAACGGGAGACTATTTAACACCAATTTTACAAGGGTCAAGCGTCCACCATAAGACATCGAACGTGCTTTCCAATCCGATAATCGTTTCTCAAACTTGTTCATCACCGGGGCCTAACTAACTATTTTGTTCATCTTTCCATCCACCGAAAGCCCAAGATATGTGAACAGAAATGAACCAACAATATATTAAAGGATTTTTCCATATTCTCAAGTATTTCTTTTTCCACCCCCACACCATATAAAATACTTTTTTGGTAGTTCACTTTGAGGCCCGATGCGAGTTCGAAGCATTTTAGAATTTTCATGAGACTCCTAAGTTTTTCCTCACCCCACTCCCCAAAAAAGATTGTATCATCCAAATAATTGTAGATGAGATATAGGAATCTTATTACTCCCGACTTCTACCCTCACAAACAATTTATTTTTAACGACCATTTTAGTTAGAACGTTAAGACCTTCCGCCACTAAGATGAATAGAAAAGGTGACAACGAATCACCTTGCCTCACACCACGCTCAAGCTTGAATCCCTTCGTTGGCGAGCCATTAACAAGAATCGAGATTGATGCTGACTTTAGACACGAGTGTATCCATTTTCTCCATTTACCCCCAAAACCCATAGTCTCCATGATTTCAAGTAAGAATTCCCAATTCAAGCAATCAAACGCTTTCTCAAAGTCAACTTTAAAAAGGAGGCTCTTACGACGTTTTTGTTTTAAGTACCCCAAATTTTCATTTATAATAAGCGCACCGTCCATGATGTTTCTACCTTTAATAAAACCGCTTTTCTCGTAACCAACCAAGGATAGGATCACCTTCTTAAGATGATTTGAAAGTAGTTTCGAAACAATTTTGTAATAGCTTCTGATTAAACTAAGCGGACGATACTCATTAAGGCCAATTGGATTAGACTTTTTCGGTACAAGTGTGATAAACGACGCATTGCAACCCTTAGATATTTCCCCGGTGTCATAACCCGACCTTAACCATAAGGACGAATACAATAACATATGATTTCATCGCGAGGTATTGACCTCTATATGCGACATTTTACAAAAACTGCATTCGTTTTTACAATACAAACCATAGCTTTTATTACAAATACAAGGTTTAAACAACTTAATAATGATTATCGTTTAGCGATAATATTAGACTTAGAAACTTTACATGTGATAATAACAATACGACCTCCAACATATTTTACATTACAAATCCTCCGATATGCAGTTTTATTTTTGACACAAATATGCATACTCAAGATCTTGCTTAAATTCAACATGTTGCAGCGGAAGCTTTTAGTTATCACCTGAGAATAAACATGCTTAAAACATCAACATAAAGTTGGTGAGATATAGGTTTAATGCCGGCAGCGTTATAAATATAGACCACAAGATTTCATATATAAACCTTTTAATAAAAATATTCTAAGTTGTTGAGCACTTGATAACCATACTTAACATTTAATCAACGTCGCATATTCCCTTTATTATGAAATCTTACTACACCGTACCAAGTGTAGTTACCGAAACGAAGTATTGTGCAACCGTTGAATACTGGTCGTCCAGTCCGGTTGGGGTTGTCAGGCCCGATAGATCTATCAACAGGATTCGCGTTTACAATACCTCATGTAAATAATAGTTACTAAGTTACAGGAAAGTATGCCAGTGGTACAACTCAACGTAGAATATATATTTATAATCACTTGTGTCCATAACGTAAATCATAAAATGCATGTATTCTCATCCCGAAATATTTAGAGTTTAAAAGTGGGACTATATACTCACCTTTTCCTTGAAGGTATTTAACTCGACTTGGTCTCCTATAGATATCACGAACCTAACCATATATATAATATATCAACATATTTTATTTTCAAGTAATCGTTATATATATATATATACTTATAATACTTTTAATATTTTCTTAGTCCGTAGTTAGCAGTCTGTTGTTAATGGTCCACAATTAGTTGCTCAATAAAATAAATAAAGACCCCATCGTATTCGTATTGATCAGAATTAATCTCGACCCATGGTACCATGTTGTCAAATGATGTGTTGCGTACATAAAGTACCGTGTTGTCAGATGACGTGTTGCGTACAATCATGAGGTCTTATGATTAATCTTCTCGTGTTGTTTACGGGTGGTCCTGGAATATATAAAATCAAATCATAAGTAAATATATATTAAATATTATGTTAATTAGCCAAGATATGATTAATCCGATTTTGTCATAATATGATATATTACAGGTTTTGAAGTGTTTTAAAAATCAAATTAGAAGGATCCATTTAGTTTGCGAACAGGTTTGAAATCATTCAAACTATGTTCTTGTTGTTAAAAATTTTATAACACAAAATAAGATAGCTATATAAATATGAATCGAATAAGATTATGAATAAGGTTACTACCTCAAGTTACTTGGATAAAGCTACTGGAAAAGATAGAAAAAAATCTTGATCAAACTTTCTTATGATGATTATAGGTTGTTCATGAAGCTAGTTCTTCATGAGTATTTGCTGAGATTGTGAAGAACACTTAGAGTTCCTAAGAGTGTGTTTTTTTTTTTTTTTTGTTAGAGAAAGATGGTTGTAAGAATGAAATGAAAAACCAAGGTGATGGTGATACTTATAGGACAGTCTGGTTGTTGAGGGAACAAGGACAAATTATTGTGTTGAATTTTTGAGTAATAATGTATGCTAGCTTACAAATAAGATTCCCTCTTATCTAGGGCAGATCTAAAGCTGATAAGGATATTTATTTGATGTGTATTTACCAATAGTAAATACGTATGGATGATGAGTATGATACGGTAAAAGAAGCTCAAAATCGGGCTTTTATTTTGGGTCCAACCGGGCCAAAAATAAAATTTTAAGACATTTTTAATAAAGCAATGTTAGCCCAAAAAAATTTTCCAAGCTGACCTGGCAGCTCGACCCCAACCAGGGGCTCTGCTCCTTGGACCCCGCCAGGGGTTGCCACCCCTTGGACCCCGCTTATCGGGGGCGCTGCCCCCGAACCCCCGTCATAATCAAGATAAGTTCAAACAAGTGTGCACTCCACACTTCCCCAAACTTGTTCGATATTTATCAAGATTATTTTGGTTAAAAATTAATCCTATTACACTTAAATCATATTGGTGACATAAATCACAACACGTGATAGATTGTAAGTATATATGTCAAAGAACGTTACATATAGTTATCGTTTTGAAAACTTAAGTTAGTGGTCTCAAAGTATACTTATAACTCATTGTTGTTAGTTCACAATGAAATGTTAAACCATCCTTAAATCATGTTAAATATGTATAGATATGTACATATACATAATCGTATAATTATCGTGTGTTATATAGTTCGTGATATCATCGGTCAAATTGGACGGTCAAACGTTGTGTAAAACTCTTTTCAAAAATATAAGTCTCAATAGTTTGGATTGCTTATCATGTTGGTAAGGTTTAATTTATGTAAATATTAATCTCATAAGTATAGAACGATCGGAAAATTCCGGGTCGTTACAGTACCTACCCGTTAAATAAATTTCGTCCCGAAATTTTAAAATTGTACCTATTTTGCGTTCTCGGCAAACAAATGTGGGTACTTTTGTTTCATCTGATCCTCTCGTTCCCAAGTAAACTAGGGACCCCTTCGAGCATTCCAACAAACCTTAACGATTGGTATGTTGCTCTGCTTGAGTTGTTTAACTTCACGGTCCATGATTTCGACTGGTTCTTCTACGAATTGTAGTTTCTCGTCGACTTGGATTTCTTCAAGAGGAATGGTGAGGTCTTCCTTTGCAAGACACTTCTTAAGGTTTGAAACGTGAAATGTATTATGTACTCCGACGAGTTGTTGTGGTAATTCGAGTCGATAAGCTACCGGTCCAATGCGTTCGATGATCTTGAACGGGCCTACATACCTTGGGTTCAGTTTACCTCTTTTTCCAAAACGTATTACACCTTTCCAAGGTGACACCTTTAACATAACCATGTCACCGATCTGAAACTCTAATGGTTTCCTTCGGACATCGGCGTAGCTCTTTTGGTGACTACGGGCTGTTTTCAATCTCTCCTTGATTTGTACTATCTTCTCAGTCATTTCATGTATGATCTCGGGACCAGTTAATTGTAGATCTCCTACTTCATTCCAACAGATAGGGGATCTACACTTCCTTCCATACAGTGCTTCGAATGGTGCAGCTTTAATGCTCGCATGATAACTGTTATTATATGAGAATTCTGCTAATGGTAGATATTTATCCCATCCGTTTCCAAAATCGATCACACATGCCCTGAGCATGTCTTCAAGAGTCTGAATTGTTCTTTCACTCTGCCCGTCAGTTTGTGGATGATATGCGGTGCTCATATCCAAACGAGTTCCCAGGGCCTCCTGTAGTGATTGCCAAAACTTTGATGTAAATCTACTAGCACGATCGGATATAATGGAAATAGGTATTCCATGCCTAGAAACAATTTCCTTTATGTATAATCGTAATAGTTTCTCCATTCTATCCGTTTCCTTTATAGGCAAGAAATGTGCAGATTTGGTGAGACGATCAACTATTACCCAAATGGTGTCATAACCCCAGGCAGTCTTAGGTAACTTTGTGATGAAATCCATGGTAATACCGTCCCATTTCCATTCTGGGATTTCTAGTTGTTGAAGTAATCCTGACGGCTTCTGGTGTTCTGCTTTGACTTTAGAACAAGTTAAACATTCCCCAATATATGTTGCAACGCCTGTCTTCAAATTAGGCCACCAATAATGCGTCTTAAGATCTTGATACATCTTTCCAACTCCAGGATGTATCGAGTATCTTGTCTTATGTGCCTCATTCAATATCAACTTCCTTAATCCACCCACCTTTGGTACCCAAATACGGTTTGCAAAATATCGAATTCCATCTTCCCGTATAACGAGTTGTTTCCCATACTTCTTCATTATTTCATTTCCTATGTTTTCTTTAGTAAGAGCTTCTCGTTGAGCCTCTTTGATTTGTGAGTTGAGATTCATGCGAATTTTTATGTTCATTGCTCGTACTCGAATTGGTTCCCGTTCCTTTCTGCTTAGAGCGTCGGCCACTACATTTGCTTTCCCAGGATGATAGCGAATCTCACAATCATAGTCGTTTATCAGCTCGACCCACCTACGTTGCCTCATGTTCAGCTGTTTCTGATCGAAGATATGTTGAAGGCTTTTATGATCGGTAAACACAGTGCATTTAACCCCATATAAGTAGTGTCTCCATATCTTCAATGCAAACACTACTGCTCCCAGTTCTAAATCATGCGTCGTATAATTCCGCTCATGAATCTTCAATTGTCGGGATGCGTATGCTATAACTTTCTTCCGTTGCATAAGGATGCAACCAAAACCTTGTCGCGAAGCGTCACAATATATCTCAAAATCATCGTTCCCTTCAGGTAACGATAAAATAGGTGCTGTAGTCAACTTCTTCTTCAGTAATTGAAATGCACTCTCCTGCTCAGAAGTCCATTCGTACTTCTTCCCTTTTTGTGTTAACGCTGTTAATGGTTTAGCTATTCGGGAAAAATCTTGAATAAACCTTCTATAATAACCAGCTAAACCCAAAACTTGGCATATCTGCATTGGTGTCTTAGGAGTCTCCCATTTTTCAATGGCCTCAATTTTAGCTGGGTCAACCTGAATTCCTTTGCTACTAACAACATGGCCAAGAAATTGCACTTCTTTCAACCAAAACGCACACTTAGAAAATTTGGCGTATAATTGTTCTTTTCTTAACAATTCTAATACCAATCTTAAATGCTGCTCATGCTCTTGCTCACTCTTGGAATAGATAAGAATATAGTCAATGAAAACGATAACAAACTTATCTAAATACGGACTACAAACTCGATTCATGAGGTCCATGAATACAGCTGGCGCATTCGTTAATCCAAACGGCATGACCAAAAATTCATAATGACCGTAGCGTGTCCGAAAAGCAGTTTTCGGAATATCTTCTTCTTTGACGCGTAGTTGATGATAGGCCGACCTTAGGTCAATTTTCGAGTAAACACATGATCCTTGCAATTGATCAAATAAGTCATCAATTCTTGGTAGTGGATACCGATTCTTGATAGTTAACTTATTTAATTCACGATAATCTATACACATTCGGAAAGATCCGTCTTTCTTCTTAACGAATAAAATCGGAGCTCCCCACGGTGAAGTGCTCGGTCGAATGAAACCACGGTCCAGTAATTCTTGTAAATGGCTTTGTAACTCTTTCATCTCAGATGGTGCAAGTCTATATGGAGCACGAGCCACTGGTGCAGCTCCCGGTACTAGATCTATTTGAAATTCTATAGATCTAAATGGAGGTAATCCTGGTAACTCTTCCGGAAATACTTCAGGAAAATCTCTTGCCACAGGCACGTCGTTGATGCTCTTCACTTTTTCCTTCGTTTCGACTTTATTAACATATTCTAAGATAGCATAGCACCCTTTCTTTAAGCACTTTTGAGCTTTCAAATAACTAATGAGTTTTAGCTTTGAGTTACCCTTCTCTCCATATATCATTACTGGCGTTTTATCCTTACGAGGAATGCGAATTGCCTTCTTGGCGCACACAACTTCAGCTCCTATTTTGGACATCCAGTCCATGCCGACTATTACATCAAAACTTCCTAATTCTACGGGTATCAATTCAATCTTAAATGTTTCTCCGGCTAAATTTATTTTACAATCACGGCAAATTTTATCGGCTTTAATTAGTTTACCATTAGCTAACTCAATCATGTACTTAGCATCTAGAGGTAATGATGAACAATTCAATTTAGAATAAAAGTATCTACTCACGTAACTTCTATCGGCACCAGTATCAAATATAATAGATGCGGATAAGTTATTAATGGTAAACATACCCGTAACAAGCTCCGGGTCTTCACACGCCTCTCTAGCATTAATAACAAATGCTCTTCCACGTGCAGATCCATTATTCTTCTCTGGATTCGGACACTGGCTCTTATAATGACCCTGTTTCCCACACCCATAACAAGTAACAGTGGCCAAGGCAGTTCTATTTGCATTGGTGGCAGGAGTCTTGGTACCGTTTGTATTTGTAGCAGGAACCCTACAATCTTCAGCAAGATGACCTTTTCGATTACAATTGTTGCACACCACATTACAATAACCAGAGTGATGTTTGTGGCATCTGTTACATAAAGGATTTCGTCCTTTGTAACCTGAGTTTGAACTGCTACCCGCACCTTGCGTGGTTTCTTGTTTCTTGTTGGATTGTTGATGATTACCTTCCCACTTTCTTTTGTTTCCCGATGTCTTGACATCGGTGTTCTTATCCAGAATAATCTGGTCCATCAAGTCGTTCGCCATGGTGATAGCTTCATGAATAGCCTTGGGTTTGGATGCTATAACATTTGCCTTGACCTTTTTAGGCAAACCGTCTTTGTACAGTTCAATCTTCCGTTCTTCGGTTGGTACCAATTCGGGACATAGCAAAGCTAATTCCATGAATCGCTGATTGTAGTTGGTGAGTTCAGTACCAACAACTTTCAGGCTTCGTAATTCAGCTTCCAACTTCCTAACCTTGTTCCTTGGACAATATTCGTTGATTAGCATTGTTTTGAATTCTTCCCAAGGAGTATCATAAGCTACATCTCCCCCTACGGCCTTCACATAGTTTTTCCACCACGTGAGTGCACTATCTTGTAGGGTGCACAATGCATACTTGGTCATGTCCTTCTCAATACAACCACTGATTTTAAACACAGACTCAATCTTTTCGATCCACCGGGTTAAACCGACCGGACCTTCTGTTCCACTGAATGATGAGGGCTTGCAACCTTGAAAAGTTTTGTAAGTGCACCCCACACGAGGGTTTGGGTTAACTGCAGCACTTCTTACAGCCTCGACCCATAACATTCTGTCGTTCACTCGCTGATTGATGAGTTCCTGGATTTCTTGTTCCGTCATTCGGTTCAATCGCGCCATAATCTTCAATAAGAATGAAAAAATAATTATTCACATGGAATATTATAGATGTAGTATGTATTTACAGTACATCGTAGCTTATTAATAATATGAACCAGTTATTATTATAAAAGCCTTTTCTTCTTATTAGCGTTTTATAATTATATCTAGGGTAGTACCTACCCGTTAAAGTTCATACTTAATAGCTTGGTACGAAAATCAATTACTACCACCCAAATAATACTTAACCATGGAAAATTATTGCATTTCACACTTCACTATTTTACATATGCTTATCTTACATCAAACATTAAGCAAACCACACTAGTAATATTATACAAAACATTATATAATCCCATGGTTTAAAACAACAGCGCATCATTTAACCCAAAGCGTTTGTGTTCAAAGAAATCGTTTAAAGGTTATCCTGGTTGTCTCCCTGCGTTTTGGCTGAGGAACCGAAGAACTGGATGTCGGGATAGAACTAATAGGAATAGCGGGAATAGGTGTGGAAGTATCTGGTGGAGTTGGTGCCACAACATCCTCTCTAGACTCGGGATTTAGATTTTCCATTTCAGTAGCCTTTCATTTCTTTCCTCGTTCGAACTTGTCTTTCGTAATTTCCTGTATTTCTTCCTCCTCAGGATCACTTTCCGGTTCCTCTTCAATTGATTCATCCGGAACTTGTGAGTCTTCCCCAAAGGTGTCGTTTTCATCATCAGATAGATTAATGACTGGAACACCATCTGAAGAGTCTGGTTCGGAGTCGCTGAATGTGATAATAAGTTCTAAGCCAGACATCTATCACATAACAACTAGCACGTTAATACCACATAATATTTACATATTAATTTTTAACCAACAAGGATAAGCAATAGTTTTCGAAATCAAACACGGTCAAAGTCCAGACTCACTAATGCATCTTAACAAACTTGATAAGACACACTAATGCAAATTCTCTGGTTCTCTAAGACCAACGCTCTGATACCACATGTCATAACCCGACCTTAACCATAAGGACGAATACAATAACATATGATTTCATCGCGAGGTATTGACCTCTATATGCGACATTTTTCAAAAACTGCATTCGTTTTTACAATACAAACCATAGCTTTTATTACAAATACAAGGTTTAAACAACTTAATAATGATTATCGTTTAGCGATAATCTTAGACTTACAAACTTTACATGTGATAATAACAATACGACCTCCAACATATTTTACATTACAAATCCTCCGATATGCAGTTTTATTTTTGACACAAATATGCATACTCAAGATCTTGCTTAAATTCAACATGTTGCAGCGGAAGCTTTTAGTTATCACCTGAGAATAAACATGCTTAAAACGTCAACATAAAGTTGGTGAGATATAGGTTTAATGCCGGCAGCGTTATAAATATTGACCACAAGATTTCATATATAAACGTTTTAATAAAAATATTCTAAGTTGTTGAGCACTTGATAACCATACTTAACATTTAATCAACGTCGCATATTCCCTTTATTATGAAATCTTACTACACCGTACCAAGTGTAGTTACCGAAATGAAGTACTGTGCAACCGTTGAATACTGGTCGTCCAGTCCGGTTGGGGTTGTCAGGCCCGATAGATCTATCAACAGGATTCACGTTTACAATACCTCATGTAAATAATAGTTACCAAGTTACAGGGAAGTATGCTAGTGGTACAACTCAACGTAGAATATATATTTTTAATCACTTGTGTCCATAACGTAAATCATAAAATGCATGTATTCTCATCCCGAAATATTTAGAGTTTAAAAGTGGGACTATATACTCACCTTTTCCTTGAAGTTATTTAACTCGACTTGGTCTCCGATAGATATCACGAACCTAACCATATATATAATATATCAACATATTTTCTTTTCAAATAATCGTTACATATATATATATACTTATAATACTTATAATATTTTCTTAGTCCGTAGTTAGCAGTCTATTGTTAATGGTCCACAATTAGTTGCTCAATAAAATAAATAAAGACCCCATCGTATTCGTATTGATCAGAATTAATCTCGACCCATGGTACCATGTTGTCAAATGACGTGTTGCGTACATAAAGTACCGTGTTGTCAGATGACGTGTTGCGTACAATCATGAGGTCTTATGATTAATCTTCTCGTGTTGTTTACGGGTGGTCCTGGAATATATAAAATCAAATCATAAGTAAATATATATTAAATATTATGTTAATTAGCCAAGATATGATTAATCCGATTTTGTCATAATATGATATATTACAGGTTTTGAAGTGTTTTAAAAATAAAATTAGAAGGATCTATTTAGTTTGCGAACAGGTTTGAAATCATTCAAACTATGTTCTTGTTGTTAAAAATTTTATAACACAAAATAAGATAGCTATATAAATATGAATCGAATAAGATTATGAATAAGGTTACTACCTCAAGTTACTTGGATAAAGCTACTGGAAAAGATAGAAAATAATCTTGATCAAACTTTCTTATGATGATTATAGGTTGTTCATGAAGCTAGTTCTTCATGAGTATTTGCTGAGATTGTGAAGAACACTTAGAGTTCCTAAGAGTGTGTTTTTTTTTTTTTTTTTTTGGTTAGAGAAAGATGGTTGTAAGAATGAAATGAAAAACCAAGGTGATGGTGATACTTATAGGACAGTCTGGTTGTTGAGGGAACAAGGACAAATTATTGTGTTGAATTTTTGAGTAATAATGTATGCTAGCTTACAAATAAGATTCCCTCTTATCTAGGGCAGATCTAAAGCTGATAAGGATATTGATTTGATGTGTATTTACCAATAGTAAATACGTATGGATGATGAGTATGATACGGTAAAAGAAGCTCAAAATCGGGCTTTTATTTTGGGTCCAACCGGGCCAAAAATAAAATTTTAAGACATTTTTAATAAAGCAATGTTAGCCCAAAAAAAATTCCAAGCTGACCTGGAAGCTCGACCCCAGCCAGGGGCTATGCTCCTTGGACCCCGCCATGGGTTGCCACCCCTTGGACCCCGCTTATCAGGGGCGCTGCCCCCGAACCCCCGTCATAATCAAGATAAGTTCAAACAAGTGTGCACTCCACACTTCCCCAAACTTGTTCGATATTTATCAAGATTATTTTGGTTACAAATTAATCCTATTACACTTAAATCATATTGGTGACATAAATCACAACACATTATAGATTGTAAGTATATATGTCAAAGAACGTTACATATAGTTATCGTTTTGAAAACTTAAGTTAGTGCTCTCAAAGTATACTTATAACTCATTGTTGTTAGTTCACAATGAAATGTTAAACCATCCTTAAATCATGTTAAATATGTATAGATATGTACATATACATAATCGTATAATTATCGTGTGTTATATAGTTCGTGATATCATCGGTCAAATTGGACGGTCAAACGTTGTGTAAAACTCTTTTCAAAAATATAAGTCTCAACAATTTGGATTGCTTATCATGTTAGTAAGGTTTAATTTATGTAAATATTAATCTCATAAGTATAGAACGATCGGAAAATTCCGGGTCGTTACAGTACCTACCCGTTAAATAAATTTCGTCCCAAAATTTTAAAATTGTACCTATTTTACGTTCTCGGGAAACAAATGTGGGTACTTTTGTTTCATCTGATCCTCTCATTCCCAAGTAAACTCGGGACCCCTTCGAGCATTCCAATGAACCTTAACGATTGGTATGTTGCTCTGCTTGAGTTGTTTAACTTCACGGTCCATGATTTCGACTGGTTCTTCTATGAATTGTAGTTTCTCGTCGACTTGGATTTCTTCAAGAGGAATGGTGAGGTCTTCCTTTGCAAGACACTTCTTAAGGTTTGAAACGTGAAATGTATTATGTACTCTGACGAGTTATTGTGGTAATTCGAGTCGATAAGCTACCGGTCCAATGCGTTCGATGATCTTGAACGGGCCTACATACCTTGGGTTCAGTTTACCTCTTTTTCCAAAACGTATTACACCTTTCCAAGGTGACACCTTTAACATAACCATGTCACCGATCTGAAACTCTAATGGTTTCCTTCGGACATCGGCGTAGCTCTTTTGGCGACTACGGGCTGTTTTCAATCTCTCCTTGATTTGTACTATCTTCTCAGTCGTTTCGTGTATGATCTCGGGACCAGTTAATTGTAGATCTCCTACTTCATTCCAACAGATAGGGGATCTACACTTCCTTCCATACAGTGCTTCGAATGGTGCAGCTTTAATGCTCGCATGATAACTGTTATTATATGAGAATTCTGCTAATGGTAGATATTTATCCCATCCGTTTCCAAAATCGATCACACATTCCCTGAGCATGTCTTCAAGAGTCTGAATTGTTCTTTCACTCTGCCCATCAGTTTGTGGATGATATGCGGTGCTCATATCCAAACGAGTTCCCAGGGCCTCCTGTAGTGATTGCTAAAACTTTGATGTAAATCTACTATCACGATCGGATATAATGGAAATAGGTATTCCATGCCTTGAAACAATTTCCTTTATGTATAATCGTAATAGTTTCTCCATTCTATCTGTTTCCTTTATAGGCAAGAAATGTGCAGATTTGGTGAGACGATCAACTATTACCCAAATGGTGTCATAACCCCAGGCAGTCTTAGGTAACTTTGTGATGAAATCCATGGTAATACCATCCCATTTCCATTCTGGGATTTCTGGTTGTTGAAGTAATCCTGACGGCTTCTGGTGTTCTGCTTTGACTTTGGAACAAGTTAAACATTCCCCAACATATGTTGCAACGTCTGTCTTCAAATTAGGCCACCAATAATGCGTCTTAAGATCTTGATACATCTTTCCAACTCCAGGATGTATCGAGTATCTTGTCTTATGTGCCTCATTCAATATCAACTTCCTTAATCCACCCAACTTTGGTACCCAAATACGGTTTGCAAAATATCGAATTCCATCTTCCCGTATAACGAGTTGTTTCCCATACTTCTTCATTATTTCATTTCCTATGTTTTCTTTAGTAAGAGCTTCTTGTTGAGCCTCTTTGATTTGTGAGTTGAGATTCATGCGAATTTTTATGTTCATTGCTCGTACTCGAATTGGTTCCCGTTCCTTTCTGCTTAGAGCGTCGGCCACTACATTTGCTTTCCCAGGATGATAGCGAATCTCACAATCATAGTCGTTTATCAGCTCGACCCACCTACGTTGCCTCATGTTCAGCTGTTTCTGATCGAAGATATGTTGAAGGCTTTTATGATCGGTAAACACAGTGCATTTAACCCCATATAAGTAGTGTCTCCATATCTTCAATGCAAACACTACTGCTCCCAGTTCTAAATCATGCGTCGTATAATTCCGCTCATGAATCTTCAATTGTCGGGATGCGTATGCTATAACTTTCTTCCGTTGCATAAGGACACAACCAAAACCTTGTCGCGAAGCGTCACAATATATCTCAAAATCATCGTTCCCTTCAGGTAACGATAAAATAGGTGCTGTAGTCAACTTCTTCTTCAGTAATTGAAATGCACTCTCCTGCTCAGAAGTCCATTCGTACTTCTTCCCTTTTTGTGTTAACGCTGTTAATGGTTTAGCTATTCGGGAAAAATCTTGAATAAACCTTCTATAATAACTAGCTAAACCCAAAAATTGGCGTATCTGCGTTGGTGTCTTAGGAGTCTCCCATTTTTCAATGGCCTCAATTTTAGCTGGGTCAACCTGAATTCCTTTGCTACTAACAACATGGCCAAGAAATTGCACTTCTTTCAACCAAAATGCACACTTAGAAAATTTGGCGTATAATTGTTCTTTTCTTAACAATTCTAATACCAATCTTAAATGCTGCTCATGCTCTTGCTCACTCTTGGAATAGATAAGAATATCGTCAATGAAAACGATAACAAACTTATCTAAATACGGACTACAAACTCGATTCATGAGGTCCATGAATACAGCTGGCGCATTCGTTAATCCAAACGGCATGACCAAAAATTCATAATGACCGTAGCGTGTCTGAAAAGCAGTTTTCGGAATATCTTCTTCTTTGACGCGTAGTTGATGATAGCCCGACTTTAGGTCGATTTTCGAGTAAACACATGATCCTTGCAATTGATCAAATAAGTCATCAATTCTCGGTAGTGGATACCGATTCTTGATAGTTAACTTATTTAATTCACGATAATCTATACACATTCAGAAAGATCCGTCTTTCTTCTTAACGAATAAAATCGGAGCTCCCCACGGTGAAGTGCTCGGTCGAATGAAACCACGGTCCAGTAATTCTTGTAACTGGCTTTGTAACTCTTTCATCTCAGATGGTGCAAGTCTATATGGAGCACGAGCCACTGGTGCAGCTCCCGGTACTAGATCTATTTGAAATTCTACATATCTAAATGGAGGTAATCCTGGTAACTCTTCCGGAAATACTTCAGGAAAATCTCTTGCCACTGGCACGTCGTTGATGCTCTTCACTTTTTCCTTCGTTTTGACTTTATTAACATATGCTAAGATAGCATAGCACCCTTTCTTCAAGCACTTTTGAGCTTTCAAATAACTAATGAGTTTTAGCTTTGAGTTACCCTTCTCTCCATAAATCATTACTGGCGTTTTATCCTTACGAGGAATGCGAATTGCCTTCTTGGCGCACACAACTTCAGCTCCTATTTTGGACATTCAGTCCATGCCGACTATTACATCAAAACTTCCTAATTCTACGGGTATCAAATCAATCTTAAATGTTTCTCCAGCTAAATTTATTGTAAGACCCAAATATTTATTGTACATAATGTATTTATGGTGTACGATGCGTGTATGAAGTGTACGTGTTGCTTGCTCGAACGTCGAAGGAAACTGGACGTTGTCCGAAGTGACAAGGTGTGTACGTATCTTTTCAACCCTAAATAAAGTTTGAGTTGATGTTTCAAAGCCTTACCATTGGATAGAATATCTTATTACGTTTCCAACGATATTTGATTCATCGAAAACGGAGTTACGGTCGAAAAGTTATGGCCAAAACAAGTTGCTGAAACCTGTTTTGGGCTCGACCACAATTTCCAGTTATTTGGAGCGGCGCTCCACCTTCTGGCGCGGCGCGCCGATTGCTGCAGAGGCAATTTTCAGCCTTTTTAAAAGGTTTAAATGAGGGGTACTTTGGTCTTTTCAATTAGGGTCGGTTTGGGGTCATCAAGACTGACCTAGAACTCCTTTGGAGCTCATTTCTCACCCACACAAACACTCTCTTCAAACCCTAGTGAGAGAAACCCACTTTTAGTGAGAGAGAGAGCTTGATTTGGAGAAGAAGGAGTTGGATTCTCACCAAATCTCGGGTTTTAAAGTTGTTCTACTCGTCAACGGCATCGTTTTGGTGGTATTGGTAAGTTCAAACTCCGAATTACATTTGTTAGATTTGATATTCAAGTTAGGGTTTGAGTTTGATTTGTAGTGAAACCCTCTTAGATGATGAAATGGGTTTATGGTGACTAGTTATTCTTGTCACTTGGCGGGTTTTGGGTTGGTTGACGATTTGGCCTTGATTAGGCTTTAATTTTGAGTTTAATCACTAGGTTTAGTGATTATGGAAGTGTTGGAATCACCTTAGGTGAATTTGGGTTGACTAATTTTGACTTGAGTCAAAATTAGGGTTTGTTGATGATTATGACTCAATTGCCGATTTAATAAGGTTTATAAACTTAAAATGGATTGAGTTGAAGTATAAAACCAAGTTAAATATGTTTTGGTGTCAAAACTCGCTAATGGCGCGATGTTGACTTCTTATGGGTTAAATTAGGGTTTAAGTGTCATTTTGGGCAAGATAGGTGTTTAACACCTATGATTGGGTTTGATTGGCATATTAGGACCATTCTCACTTGTGTTAGTGATTATTGGTTAGTTTGGGCGCGGTTTGTGCTTGGAAGTGCATTTGGGTCGAAATTGCACTAGTTGTCAATTTGGGTGGATTTGTAAATCCACCCTAATCGTGTTGTTGTGTTTGTGATAATGGAATAGGTACATTCCATCGGTGTGTTGCGGATTATTTGATGGCATTTCTTCAAGGCGACAAGGTGAGTGGAATATTTATACATGTATGTATGTGGTTTATTTACTCTTGCGCGATGTGGGCCTTTGGTGCCACATCGTGAGTAGTGGCATTATATGATGGGATGGGAACTACAAGTCGGTAGTGTCTCGACAGGTTATTCACAAGTCAGTGACACCTCATAGTGGTTCACGGGGCGGTAACCCTTAGTAGTTGGTTGATGTTTCACAAGTCGGTGATACCCTTGGGTGATTCACAAGTCGGTGACACCCTATAGTGTTCACAAGTCGGTGACACTTAGTGGCGCTTCACAAGTCGGTGATGTCACATGGCTTTCACAAGTCGGTGACCCATATGTATTGATGGGGGTTCACAAGTCGGTGATACCCTTGGGTGATTCACAAGTCGGTGACACCCTATAGTGTTCACAAGTCGGTGACACTTAGTGGCGCTTCACAAGTCGGTGATGTCACATGGCGTTCACAAGTCGGTGACCCATATGTATTGATGGGGGTTCACAAGTTGGTGATACCCTTGGGTGATTCACAAGTCGGTGACACCCTATAGTGTTCACAAGTCGGTGACACTTAGTGGCGCTTCACAAGTCGGTGATGTCACATGGCGTTCACAAGTCGGTGACCCATATGTATTGATGGGGGTTCACAAGTCGGTGATACCCTTGGGTGATTCACAAGTCGGTGACACCCTATAGTGTTCACAAGTCGGTGACACTTAGTGGCGCTTCACAAGTCGGTGATGTCACATGGCGTTCACAAGTCGGTGACCCATAGATATTGGTGGGTAGTTCACAAGTCGGTGACACCCTTTGATGAGTCACAAGTCGGTGACAACATACGAGTAAGACTCGACATTATTGGTCGTCTACAAGTCGGTAATGCCATAGCGAGGAACGGTTTGTTATATTTATGCATTATTGTGATTTAGTATATTATTGTGGAGATTTATATACTAACGTTGTTGCTAGTCGTATGTTTGGTGTTGCTAGCTCGTTTATGCATTTTGTTTGCATGGTATTGTAAGTGGATGCGTGTAGGTAAATTACATATGTATACGTATAAGTATTGCATTCACTAAGCGTTAGCTTACCCTCTCGTTGTTAACTTTTTTATAGATTGCATGGATGCAGAGGCTCGGGTAAGCGGGGACTAGTGGACTTGCGTAGTTACTTTAGATGGCTTGCTTTTGGATTTATTAGGATTGGGTAGCGTATCCCCAATCGCCATGCTCGGCCTTTATTTTGTATTACAAATCATGTGGTTGAAAACTTGTATTTTCGTACGAAAGTCGTAAAACGGCCGATGTGGGCCCGGTCTTCGTAAGACTAATTTTATTAATGGCACGTGTTAGTTCTACATATATTAATGTATGGTTAAAAGCGTTTTGTCTAAATACGTCGGGAAGTGGTCAAACATTTTCGCATTTCATGACTTTTTGGACAGGCCACTTTGGCGCGCCGCGCGGCCATTTGGCGCGCCACGCCATATGCTGTTCCAGCAAAAAAAAAAAAATTATCCGCGTTATTGGTTGGTTAACGGTTGGGTTGTTACAAGTGGTATCAGAGCATGGTCTAAGGGATTTAGGTGACTTGAGATAGGTGCCTAGACTTAGACTTTTGTGTGTGCTTAATTTGTTGCGGGACTTGTAGGATTACGGGTCGGAACGGGTTATAGTTAGTGCCTCATTTGTAAGTGGACTAACGTTTATATTAGTAATGCGGATATTATTAATATATTATTGTGTTGTGATAATAATTCTCGCGTGTGATTTGTCGTGTAGAATTTGTTTGTGTTTGTTTATATCATCGAGCGGGGCGGTCGTTGTACTAACAAGTTGATACGGCGTGTATGCGTAATAAGGACTAGCAAACCTTATTACGGGTGCAAATCATGTCTAACAAGTTATGTATGACGAGTGTTTAGCAAGATGGAACGGTGTTGTGCGTATGGTTTACACGCTCGTGATCTAATCGTTTGCATTCCTTAGAATGGCGACGGGAAATGGGATCGAGACGAACGACGCTGAGTTTAATGCTAGAGTTACACGTATGTTAGGCGATTGTAGTAGTATTCGGATGTTAGAGCGTGTTCGCTTTCGTGTTGAAGTTGATGATCCATGAGGTTCGTCGGGTGGATGAAACCCCTGAGATCAAGTGTTTGATCTAGGTGAATGTTGGTAATGGAGTCTACGTGACGCAACGTTAGGTGCCTCTTTCATACCTACTAGCGTGGTATTCGACTCCGATGGTTTTACGGTTACATTGAGCATAGGGTACCGGCAAGAAAACCCTTAGGTGTTCGAGTGGCGGTGTGGAAGTTACAAGCGATAGCAACTCGATGATTGCTAGAGTAATACCCGTACGGTTCGGTAAGTGCTTCGGTTGAAGTAGCAAAGGATAATCCGAAATCCTTCGTATGCTCAAGGTTGGAGCAAGGTTTGTTGACGTGCGTATTAAGAAATGCAAGACGGGTGAACCTCGTCTTTCTTTTAGGAGTTATGATAATGCGATTGGCGCATTAGTTGTCGGATTAGTGTCCGTGAGAGTGAACATGTGTTTATCGTCGGGAGCTATTGTTGGAGACGAATTCGTGAGAATTCGAGGACTATGACCAATGAGGATATTGGTTGTGTATGTTGATGAGTGGCCATTCCATGGGATGCTATTATTTCGACGATGTGTTTACGGAACGGAGTTCTAGGTGGGGGAGTTTATACTCTCGCACGAAGGTATTCTAGTGTGATGTAGTGACTAGCTAGGTTGAGTTAGTCCATTGCAGTTTGACTAACCGAGTCGGGTTAATCAATTAGATGTTAGGTGTTGACCGAGTCGGGTTAACCAAGTGAGTTTGACTAACCGGGTCGGGTTAATCAATTAGATGTTAGGTGTTGACCGAGGCGGGTTAACCAAGTGAGTTTGACTAACTGAGTCGGGTTAATCAATTAGATGTTAGGTGTTGACCGAGGCGGGTTAACCAAGTGAGTTTGACTAACCGAGTCGAGTTAATCAATTAGATGTTAGGTGTTGACCGAGTCGGGTTAACCAAGTGAGTTTGACTAACCGGGTCGGGTTAATCAATTAGATGTTAGGTGTTGACCGAGGCGGGTTAACCAAGTGAGTTTGACTAACCGAGTCGGGTTAATCAATTAGATGTTAGGTGTTGACCGAGGCGGGTTAACCAAGTGAGTTTGACTAACCGAGTCGGGTTAATCAATTAGATGTTAGGTGTTGACCGAGGCGGGTTAACCAAGTGAGTTTGACTAACCGGGTCGGGTTAATGAATTAGATGTTAGGTGTTGACCGAGGCGGGTTAACCAAGCGAGTTTGACTAACCTAGTCGGGTTAATCAATTAGATGATAGGCATTGACCGAGTTGGGTTGACCTAAGGTATTTGACTAACCGAGTCGGGTTAATCAATTTGATGTTTGGTATTGACCGAATGCGTTTGACTAACCAAGTTGGGTTAATCATTTGTCGTTAGAGGTTTGACCAAGTCGGGTTGACCAAGTAAGTTTGACTTAACCAAGTCGGGTTTATCAATTAGGTGATAGGTGTTAATCGACGTGGGTTGACCAAGTGTGTTTGACTAATGAGTTCGGGTTAATTGTTTTGGTGTGGAGGCTTAACCAAGTCGGGTGTAACCACGAGGTGATTAGAGGGTTACTTGTATTGTTCTCCATAATGGTTAGCGTAGAAATGATATGCCGTTCGAGAGGCGTTTACGTTGACCAAGTATGTGCGCAAGAAGAGTCACGGATGTTGACTATCTTAGAAATGATGTGTGTAGTTTTCGGCCAGTCTTCATGATTGTTGGATGTGTGATCTATTGGTGGTTTTATACGTCGAGAGTGGGGTCGTGAGGACCATGTCGTGGGATTAGTGATTGTGATAGCCGTGTTTCGCTCACGTGTTGTTACGGGTGTGACAATAGTCGATTTTGGACACCTTAGGATTAGCGTTGCCATAGTCGTTTTGGGCGCTTTTGGTTTTAGTCGTTGCTTATGATGTTAGGATAGTGGCGTATTGGTTGTATTGCACACTACAAAGGATGTTTAGTGGTAAGACTAATCTGTGAGGATTCATGTGGTTCGATCTTCAACGTTCGGATTGTTGACTTTAGGTTGAGACTTGGTCACTTTTTGCGTTGTCCGTGGTAAAGGTACGCTAAGGAATTTATATCTCGGTACGAGGTTGGTTGAGTTTTTCCCGATATGGGAAATTGAGCAGGTTTTAGTGCTTGGATTGTGGATTTGATAAATCACGGTTGACGATTTTAGTTGTTAAAAGTGATCCATTGGGAAGAATTGTCTAGGAAAGTTCGTATTGGGACTTGAGTGAGGATCGTTGAGTAGGTCCGGATTGGTTAAGTGGAGAAAATCACGAGGACGTGATCTAGTTTAAGTGGGGGAGAGTTGTAAGACCCAAATATTTATTGTACATAATGTATTTATGGTGTACGATGCGTGTATGAAGTGTACGTGTTGCTTGCTCGAACGTCGAAGGAAACTGGACGTTGTCCGAAGTGACAAGGTGTGTACGTATCTTTTCAACCCCAAATTAAGTTTGAGTTGATGTTTCAAAGCCTTACCATTGGATAGAATATCTTATTACGTTTCCAACGATATTTGATTCATCGAAAATGGAGTTACGGTCGAAAAGTTATGGCCAAAACAAGTTGCTGAAACCTGTTTTGGGCTCGACCAAAATTTCCAGTTATTTGGAGCGGCGCTCCACCTTCTGGCGCGGCGCGCCGATTGCTGCAGAGGCAATTTTCAGCCTTTTTAAAAGGTTTAAATGAGGGGTACTTTGGTCTTTTCAATTAGGGCCGGTTTGGGGTTATCAAGACTGACCTAGAACTCCTTTGGAGCTCATTTCTCACCCACACAAACACTCTCTTCAAACTCTAGTGAGAGAAACCCACTTTTAGTGAGAGAGAGAGCTTGATTTGGAGAAGAAGGAGTTGGATTCTCACCAAATCTCGGGTTTTAAAGTTGTTCTACTCGTCAACGGCATCGTTTTGGTGGTATTGGTAAGTTCAAACTCCGAATTACATTTGTTAGATTTGATATTCAAGTTAGGGTTTGAGTTTGATTTGTAGTGAAACCCTCTTAGATGATGAAATGGGTTTATGGTGACTAGTTATTCTTGTCACTTGGCGGGTTTTGGGTTGGTTGACGATTTGGCCTTGATTAGGCTTTAATTTTGAGTTTAATCACTAGGTTTAGTGATTATGGAAGTGTTGGAATCACCTTAGGTGAATTTGGGTTGACTAATTTTGACTTGAGTCAAAATTAGGGTTTGTTGATGATTATGACTCAATTGCCGATTTAATAAGGTTTATAAACTTAAAATGGATTGAGTTGAAGTATAAAACCAAGTTAAATATGTTTTGGTGTCAAAACTCGCTAATGGCGCGATGTTGACTTCTTATGGGTTAAATTAGGGTTTAAGTGTCATTTTGGGCAAGATAGGTGTTTAACACCTATGATTGGGTTTGATTGGCATATTAGGACCATTCTCACTTGTGTTAGTGATTATTGGTTAGTTTGGGCGCGGTTTGTGCTTGGAAGTGCATTTGGGTCGAAATTGCACTAGTTGTCAATTTGGGTTGATTTGTAAATCCACCCTAATCGTGTTGTTGTGTTTGTGATAATGGAATAGGTACATTCCATCGGTGTGTTGCGGATTATTCGATGGCATTTCTTCAAGGCGACAAGGTGAGTGGAATATTTATACATGTATGTATGTGGTTTATTTACTCGTGCGCGATGTGGGCCTTTGGTGCCACATCGTGAGTAGTGGCGTTATATGATGGGATGGGAACTACAAGTCGGTAGTGTCTCGACAGGTTATTCACAAGTCAGTGACACCTCATAGTGGTTCACGGGGCGGTAACCCTTAGTAGTTGGTTGATGTTTCACAAGTCGGTGATACCCTTGGGTGATTCACAAGTCGGTGACACCCTATAGTGTTCACAAGTCGGTGACACTTAGTGGCGCTTCACAAGTCGGTGATGTCACATGGCGTTCACAAGTCGGTGACCCATATGTATTGATGGGGGTTCACAAGTCGGTGATACCCTTGGGTGATTCATAAGTCGGTGACACCCTATAGTGTTCACAAGTCGGTGACACTTAGTGGCGCTTCACAAGTCGGTGATGTCACATGGCGTTCACAAGTCGGTGACCCATATGTATTGATGGGGGTTCACAAGTCGGTGATACCCTTGGGTGATTCACAAGTCGGTGACACCCTATAGTGTTCACAAGTCGGTGACACTTAGTGGCGCTTCACAAGTCGGTGATGTCACATGGCGTTCACAAGTTGGTGACCCATATGTATTGAGGGGGGTTCACAAGTCAGTGATACCCTTGGGTGATTCACAAGTTGGTGACACCCTATAGTGTTCACAAGTCGGTGACACTTAGTGGCGCTTAACAAGTCGGTGATGTCACATGGCGTTCACAAGTCGGTGACACCCTTTGATGAGTCACAAGTCGGTGACAACATACGAGTAAGACTCGACATTATTGGTCGTCTACAAGTCGGTAGTGCCATAGCGAGGAACGGTTTGTTATATTTATGCATTATTGTGATTTAGTATATTATTGTGGAGATTTATATACTAACGTTGTTGCTAGTCGTATGTTTGGTGTTGCTAGCTCGTTTATGCATTTTGTTTGCATGGTATTGTAAGTGGATGCGTGTAGGTAAATTACATATGTATATGTATAACTATTGCATTCACAAAGCGTTAGCTTACCCTCTCGTTGTTAACTTTTTTATAGATTGCATGGATGCGGAGACTCGGGTAAGCGGGGACTAGTGGACTTGCGTAGTTACTTTAGAAGGCTTGCTTTTGGATTTATTAGGATTGGGTAGCGTATCCCCAATCGCCATGCTCGGCCTTTATTTTGTATTACAAATCATGTGGTTGAAAACTTGTATTTTCGTACGAAAGTCGTAAAACGGCCGATGTGGGCCCGGTCTTCGTAAGACTAATTTTATTAATGGAACGTGTTAGTTCTACATATATTAATGTATGGTTAAAAGCGTTTTGTCTAAATACGTCGGGAAGTGGTCAAACATTTTCGCATTTCATGACTTTTTGGACAGGCCACTTTGGCGCGCCGCGCGGCCATTTGGCGCGCCGCGCCATATGCTGTTCCAGCAAAAAAAAAAAAATTTATCCGCGTTATTGGTTGGTTAACGGTTGGGTTGTTACATTTATTTTACAATCACGGCAAATTTTATCGGCTTTAATTAGTTTACCATTAGCTAACTCAATCATGTACTTAGCATCTAGAGGTAATGATGAACAATTCAATTTAGCGTAAAATTCTCTACTCACGTAACTTCTATCGGCACCAGTATCAAATATAATAGATGCGGATAAGTTATTAATGGTAAACATACCCGTAACAAGCTCCGGGTCTTCACACGCCTCTCTAGCATTAATAACAAATGCTCTTCCACGTGCAGATCCATTATTCTTCTCTGGATTCGGACACTGGCTCTTATAATGACCCTGTTTCCCACACCCATAACAAGTAACAGTGGCCAAGGCAGTTCTATTTGCATTGGTGGCAGGAGTCTTGGTACCGTTTGTATTTGTAACAGGAACCCTACAATCTTCAGCAAGATGACCTTTTCAATTACAATTGTTGCACACCACATTACAATAACCAGAGTGATGTTTGTGGCATCTGTTACATAAAGGATTTCGTCCTTTGTAACCTGAGTTTGAACCGCTACCCGCACCTTGCGTGGTTTCTTGTTTCTTGTTGGATTGTTGATGATTACCTTCCCACTTTCTTTTGTTTCCCGATGTCTTGACATCGGTGTTCTTATCCAGAATAATCTGGTCCATCAATTCGTTCGCCATGGTGATAGCTTCATGAATAGTCTTGGGTTTGGATGCTGTAACATTTGCCTTGACCTTTTTAGGCAAACCGTCTTTGTACAGTTCAATCTTCCGTTCTTCGGTTGGTACCAATTCGGGACATAGCAAAGCTAATTCCATGAATCGCTGATTGTAGTTGGTGAGTTCAGTACCAACAGCTTTCAGGCTTCGTAATTCAGCTTCCAACTTCCTAACCTCGTTCCTTGGACAATATTCGTTGATTAGCATTGTTTTGAATTCTTCCCAAGGAGTATCATAAGCTACATCTCCTCCTACGGCCTTCACATAGTTTTTCCATCACGTTAGTGCACTATCTTGTAGGGTGCACGATGCATACTTGGTCATGTCCTTCTCAATACAACCACTGATTTTAAACACAGACTCAATCTTTTCGATCCACCGGGTTAAACCGACCGGACCTTCTGTTCCACTGAATGATGAGGGCTTGCAACCTTGAAAAGTTTTGTAAGTGCACCCCACACGAGGATTTGGGTTAACTGCAGCACCTCTTGCAGCCTCGACCCATAACATTCTGTCGTTCACTCGCTGATTGATGAGTTCCTGGATTTCTTGTTCCGTCATTCGGTTCAATCGCGCCATAATCTTCAATAAGAATGAAAAAATAATTATTCACATGGAATATTATAGATGTAGTATGTATTTACAGTACATCGTAGCTTATTAATAATATGAACCAGTTATTATTATAAAAGCCTTTTCTTCTTATTAGCGTTTTATAATTATATCTAGGGTAGTACCTACCCGTTAAAGTTCATACTTAATAGCTTAGTACGAAAATCAATTACTACCACCCAAATAATACTTAACCATGGAAAATTATTGCATTTCACACTTCACTATTTTACATATGCTTATCTTACATCAAACATTAAGCAAACCACACTAGTAATATTATACAAAACATTATATAATCCCATGGTTTAAAACAACAGCGCATCATTTAACCCAAAGCATTTGTGTTCAAAGAAATCGCTTAAAGGTTATCCTGGTTGTCTCCCTGCGTTTTGGCTGAGGAACCGAAGAACTGGATGTCGGGATAGAACTAATAGGAATAGCAGGAATAGGTGTGGAAGTATCTGGTGGAGTTGGTGCCACAACATCCTCTCTAGACTCGGGATTTAGATTTTCCATTTCAGTAGCCTTTCGTTTCTTTCCTCATTCGAACTTGTCTTTCATAATTTCCTGTATTTCTTCCTCCTCAGGATCACTTTCCAGTTCCTCTTCAATTGATTCATCCGGAACTTGTGAGTCTTCCCCAAAGGTGTCGTTTTCATCATCAGATAGATTAATGACTGGAACACCATCTGAAGAGTCTGGTTCAGAGTCGCTGAATGTGATAATAAGTTCTAAGCCAGACATCTATCACATAACAACTAGCACGTTAATACCACATAATATTTACATATTAATTTTTAACCAACAAGGATAAGCAATAGTTTTCGAAATCAAACACGGTCAAAGTCCAGACTCACTAATGCATCCTAACAAACTCGATAAGACACACTAATGCAAATTCTCTGGTTCTCTAAGACCAACGCTCTGATACCACATGTCATAACCCGACCTTAACCATAAGGACGAATACAATAACATATGATTTCATCGCGAGGTATTGACCTCTATATGCGACATTTTTCAAAAACTGCATTCGTTTTTACAATACAAACCATAGCTTTTATTACAAATACAAGGTTTAAACAACTTAATAATGATTATCATTTAGCGATAATCTTAGACTTACAAACTTTACATGTGATAATAACAATATGACCTCCAACATATTTTACATTACAAATCCTCCGATATGCAGTTTTATTTTTGACACAAATATGCATACTCAAGATCTTGCTTAAATTCAACATGTTGCAGCGGAAGCTTTTAGTTATCACCTGAGAATAAACATGCTTAAAACGTCAACATAAAGTTAGTGAGATATAGGTTTAATGCCGGCAGCGTTATAAATATAGACCACAAGATTTCA